>NC_133431.1:6535538-6624336 GCF_011762505.2 Arvicanthis niloticus
TCTTTTATTTTTTTATTTTTTTATTATTGGACAGAAAAGGTGAGGTGTAGGGGTGGTTTTTGATTAAGTTCCTGTTGCCCAATTGGTTTTGATTTGTTAGTAAAAGAAAGCCATGGGCCACTTGCTGAGTGGAAAGTACAGGTGAGACTTCTAGGTTCCTAGAGGCAGGCAGAGGAGACAGAAGGATGGAGAAGGAGCTTTGCCATGCTTTGGATGGTGAAGAACCCAGCAGGTATGTATGTGAGGTTTTGGGAGAAGCCTGGGCCTGTGGCCACTACTACAGGAGGGTGGTCAGAGATGTTGGCAGGAGCTAGATGGAACTAGCCACTGAAGTTGAGGGCAGGTGGGAGGAGCAGAGCTAAGAACATTGGTAAGGGCAGGTTTTCCAGGTGAGAGAAGGTAGAACCCAGAAATACTGTTCAAAGGCATGTTGAAAAGGAAACAACTGTGTAAGTGTCTTTTATCTGCAAATTCAAGTGAAGCTGGGTGTGGGGTGGGGGCTGTAGTGGGCCACTTCCTGGAGCAAAGACAGGTAGTGAAAAACTATACACAACAGTATGCTACATTGGATCTGTCCTAGAGAAATCACTAATACATTCTTCCTCGGATGCCCAATGACTTCAGAGGACATTGTTACCTGGTTGAGGACAGGTCTTGGGATCCAGTAATACTCAACCTATCCCTAGCATAGAGTAGGCATTTGTGGTACATGATAATTTGGATGAAATCAAGTTTCACATCACTGAATTTTGTTATAAACCCACTCACAAATTTCTCTTTTCACCCTCAGTGTGTTGCTTGTATTGTTATGCCCAGGTCTCCTGGTTTCTAAGAGATCTCAAAGAATTGTGATATCCACAGTAGAGAAACATAAGAAACCTTTAATTCAAACCCAGGTTTGGACCACAAATTGCAGGAAGCAAAGTTGTGATCCTGCATCTAGGGGTTTAGGGAATTTATACAAGCAGGTCCAGGGCTTCAGGGTTACACAGCAGATAAGACAAGCTATAATTTTATCTGTTTGGGCAATAGACAGGGTCAGTGGGCAGGGTTGCATGATTTGGGGGAGGCTGTTCTTTTGGCTTTTATGGTGTTATCAGGGTTAAATGTTTCTACAAACCAGTCACAGCTGCTTGGGAATGCTTCATTGACTTGATTTCTCTCTAAGGATGTGTGGTTTTTGCTTTCCTCAAGGCCATAAGCCACATGTGTTGGGGAGTGCTTGGACATCTATCAGAGAAGGTGCCAGCTTCCGGTTGTCATGGAGGCTGAAGGCTGCATTAGTTTATTCTGTTCTCAGGCTTGGGGAGTTGCTATTGGAATGAGGATTTGTAGGCCCTTGACATTGTCTGTATCTTTGGGAGAGTCAAGTGGCTGGAAGGAACAAGCGGGCCTTCTGTGTGCACGGGGGTAAGGGCGAAGTGCTAAGGCGAGCACCAGCTGCTCGGCCTTCTTCAATGTTAACATTGATTTCCCACAAGATAGTGGTAGCAAGAAGTCTTCATAAATGAAAGTTTCAGACATTAAAAATATGCTAACATATTACACTTAACTTCTAGAAAATTAGTGTTAAGTTAAAGAAAGTTGTTGTGGTACTGTCCACCCAACAATTTAGTATCATATACTAGCTTTTCTGCTTCTGTAAGAATTAGTAATAGTCACCAAAATAGCTTATAAATTCTTTCTTCTGGGTTCTATTACAACTCTTGAAATGCACATTTTCACAGTCATCATTTTAGTATGTAAGTTTGCTCAACATCTGGTTTCCATCTGCACCCCAGAGCTGACCCTGTGCCACAGTGCTCCATACCCAAATTCATCCCAGAGAGAACTGGTCTCCCAGGAGTGCTGACACACAGGCTTGTAGGAGGGACAAGCCATAGTCAGAGACAACAATACCAGCTAACACCAGAGATATCCGGATGGCCAGAGGCAAGGGCAAGAACATAAGCAACAGAAACCAAGGCTACTTGGCATCATCAGAACCCAGTTCTCCCACCACAGTCCTGGATACCGCAACACACTGGAAGAGGAAGACTGATTTAAAATCACATCTCATGATGATGATAGAGGACTTTAAGAAGGACATAAATAACTCTCTTAAAGAAATACAGGAGAACATAGGTAAATAGTTAGAAGCTCTGAAAGAGGAAACACAAAAATTCCTTAAAGAATTACAGGAAAACAAACAAACAGGTGAAGGAATTGAACAAAACCATCCAGGATTTAAAAATGGAAATAGAAACAATAAAGAAATAACAAAGGGAGACAAACCTGGTGATAGAAAACCTAGGAAAGAGATCAGGAGTCATAGACACAAGCATCACCAGCAGAATACAAGAGATAGAAGAGAGAATCTCAATGTGCAGAAGATACCATAGAAAATATTGACACAACAGTCAAAGAAAATGCAAAATTCAAAAAGCTCCTAATCCAAAACATCAAGGAAATCCAAGGGCTGGAGAGTCGGCTCAGAGGTTAAGAGCACTGACTGCTCTTCTAGAGGTCCTGAGTTCAATTCCCAGCAACCACATGGTGGCTCATAACCATCTGTAATGGGATCCGATGCCCTCTTCTGGTGTGTCTGAAGACAGCTACAGTGTATGTACTCATATACATAAAATAAATAACAAAAAAAAAAAAAGGAAATCCAAGACACAATGAGAAGACCAAACTTAAAGATAATAGGTATAGAACAGAGTGACAACTTAAAGGGCCAGTAAATATCTTAACAAAATTATAGAAGAAAACTTCCCTACCCTAAAGAAAGAGATCCACATAAACATATAAGAAGTCTTACACAAGTCAAATAGATTAGACCAGAAAAGAAATTCTTCCTGTAATATAATAGTCAGAACACCAAGTGCACCAAAGAAAGAAAGAATATTAAAAGCAGTAAGGGAAAAAGGTCAAGTAACATATAAAGGCAGTCCTATCAGAATTACACCAGACTTCTCACCAGAGGCTGTGAAAGCTAGAAGATCCTGGGAAGATGTTATACAGACCCTAAGAGAACACAAATGCCAGCCCAGGCTACTATACGCAGCAAATCTCTCAATTACCATAAATGGAGAAACCAAGATATTCCATGACAAAACCAAATTTACACAATATCTTTCCACAAATCTAGCCCTACAAAGGATAATAGAGAGAAAACGCCAACATGAGAAGGGAAACTATACCCCAGAAAAAGCAAGAAAGTAATCTTCTCTCAACAAACCCAAAAGAAGATAGCCAAACAAACATAAAAATAACATAAAAAATAACAGGGAGCAACAATCACTATTCCTTAATATCTCTAAACAACAATTAACTCAATTTCCCAATAAAAAGACATAGACTAGCAGACTGGATAAACAGTACCCATCATTTTGCTGCATACAGGAAATGCACCTCAGTGTCAAAGACAGACACTACATCACAGTAAAGGGCTGGAAAACAATTTTCCAAGCAAATGGTCCCAAGAAAAAAGATGGAGTAGCCATTCTAATATCAAATTAAATTGACTTTAAACCTAAAGTTATCAAAAAAGATAAGGAAGGACACTTCATACTCATCAAAGGAAAAATCTCCCAAGAACAACTCTCAATTCTGAACATCTATGCTCCAAATGCAAGGGCACCAACATTCATAAAGCTAAAAAAAGCACACACTGCACACGAAAGCTCAAAGCACACATTGCACCTCACACAATAATAGTGGGAGACTTCAATACCCCACTGTCAGCAGTGGACAGATCATGTAAACACAAACTAAACAGAGACACATTGAAACTAACACAAGTTATGGACCAAATGGATTTAACATATATCTATAAAACATTTCATCCTAAAACAAAAGAATAGACCTTCTTCTCAGCACCTCATGGTACCTTCTTCAAAACTGACCATATAATCAGTCACAAAACAGGCCTCAACAGATACAAGAAGATTGAAATAATGTCATCAAAATGATTTCTTTTTTTTTTATTGGATATTTTATTTACATTTCAGATGCCATCCCTTTTCCCCATTTCCCCTCCCTAGAAAACCCCTATCCCTTGCCCCCTTTTCCTATCAAAATGATTTCTTGAGTCACTGTCTCCAGTTACTTATTTAGCAATTTGACTACTCAGCTTCTCTGGAAATCCTGACTGTACTTCACGAGAGCTGGGACTGCAGGCAAGCACACACCCCTGCCCTGCATTTATGTGAGTGCTACAGATGTGGATTCAGTTGCTCATGGTTGTGTAGCAAATTCTTGACCCAATAACCCTTCCCCCCAGCCCTGATAGCTGATAACTTCAATGTATACAGAGATGAACCATCTCTGCTCTGAACTTTCATATATTTAAACTTCTCCTGACGTCCAGTCTCTGCCCTTGCACATGATGCTCTGGTGTTTCCCTACCTAACAACTAATTATTCAGCTCACATTATGACTTTCTTGACTTGTTCTAGCTATGCCACTCCCACACCCCAATGATTACTCTCAGATGGTAGCTCTGAACTTATCCTGCAGCCTTTGCCTCTCTCAGCATGCTAAAAGTATTTTGAACACAGGAAATCAATGTGTTCATCCATTTGCACAAAGGCATGGTACAGTGAGTGTGGACAGAAGGTATGCTATAACTAATTATTGGTTTATAATGAATTTTGTGAACGGTGTTGGAACGTGTGCATTTTTCAGTCTCAAAAATAAACTTTTGTCAGTTTTCTTAGTGGAAACAACTGCTGTGTAGAGACAATTTTAAAAATAAATATTTTCCAAATCTTCAGTTTCTTTCTTTCTTTCTTTCTTTCTTTCTTTCTTTCTTTCTTTCTTTCTTTCTTTCTTTCTTTCTTTTTTCTTCCCTGTGGCATTTCATGACATGACGTGCTGGTGGTACATCAAGGAGCTCAGTAACTCTTGAAATTAAGCTGTATCTATCTTTTTCATGTGGGTCCAGAAAAACATGCAGTTTTCTAGGAATGGGGATGGAATACCTAAGTTGAATATATGAAGAAGCGTGGGAAAGAGGGACAGTGGGAGTGATTTTATTTGAATATCTCCTGTCTTTCTGGGGGGTGAGAACATCAGGTTTGCAAAGTCAGTTTTGAAAAGAGTACTGATTGTTTAAGTGTTTGCAAACTCTTTTCAAATGTCTAAGGTGGAGGAAGGAAAGTGTTGGACTTTGGGAGAGGAGTTGGTTGGCTTCGTGTTTGAGTATCCCAACAATAAAGATTATTGCAATAACAATGGAGTCTCAGATTGGATACCACAGAGGCCTCCTTTGCCAGCCAACTGATTTTATTTTGTGAGCCCATGGTTACTCAAATATCCAATCAATATAAAGACTCAGCTACAAAAAAGAATTACAGACCATTTTCCCTTAAAACCACAGATGAAAATATATTTAATAAAATAAAATAAATTAAATTAAATAGAAAACACTTCAAAACATAATCCTCCGTGCTCAATGAGGCAGGCTCCATTAAAGAGATCAGGAATGGTTTAATATAATGTGCTTAATGTGTAAGAAAATAAAACAAATGGTTATCTCATTAGATGATGAATAATTCTGTGACAATATTTAATCTCACTTTATGATAAAATTCCTGGAGTGATTAAGGATACAAGGGACACACCTAAACATGATAATGTACTTTACTGCAAAACTATAGCCAACATTAAATTAAATGGAGAGACATTTATATTAATTCCACTAATTCACAAACAAGACGAGGTGATTCATTCTCTCCACATCTATTTAAAATACTATCTAAAAGTTTAGCAAGAGCAATAAAACTGAAGAAGATAAAGATAATATAGATTAGAAAGGAGGAAGTAAAATTATCTTTTTTTGTTGTTGTTGTTTTGTTTTTTTGATACAGGGTGTCTTTGTGTAAGCCTGCCTGTCCTGGAACTCACTCTGTAGACCATGCTGGCCTTGAACTCAGAAATCTGCCTGCCTCTGCCTCCCAAGTGCTGGGATTAAAGGGGTTCACCACCACTGCCTGGCCAAAATTATCTTTATTTGCTGATGATACAAGTGGACCAAAACTTCGAAAATGTAATTCCTAGAGCTGATAAGCCCTTTCAGCAACGTTGTTGGATACATGATCAACTAAAAAATACAAAGAAAATGCAGTGGCATTACAAATGAGTTTGCAAGTGCAAACAAAATAGACATCATGAAGTTTGAATTGATTTTTATGCTTGTCACATTTTTTCCTCATAATACACAAGCTTGAGTAACTCAATGTGAGTGTGTTACAAATGAGTTTGCAAGTACAAACAAAATACAGAGACACCATAAAGTTTGAACTGATTGTTGACGATTGTCACAATTTTTCCTCATAATAAATAACCTTGAGTAACTCAGTGTATGTGTGTTGGGTAAGATCTTACCAAGTTCTTTGTAGTTACAGATTACTTTCGGTATTCTTGAGGGTCCTCAAAGACTACTGTGATACACAAAGGCTTTAATAGATTGATTTCATTCTGAAGAGTTTACTCTTATATAAAGATACCAGAAAGTACAAAACTTTAATGCATTGACTATGTTTATGAGGTTTCTTGCATTATTCCTTTATCTCATGGTTTCTAGGATGACTGCCACATGCATAGGCTTTACCACATTGCTTATTCATAGCATTTCTCTCCAGGATGTGTTCTTCTATGTTCATAGATGACTGTGTTGTGAAAAGATTTTATCTCATTGATTACATTTGTAAGATATGTATTCAATATATGTTCTGCTATGTATTCAAATATGTCTATAATATACAAATGTTTGAAAGATGCAAAAGAAACTTACCCTAAGAACTGCCTTTTTGTTACCACTCTTCATTTAATCATAAACTGAATCTAATTTCGTCCAGGTCATAGGGGACCCGTGTACTTAACAATATCTGACCAGCTTTCATCACTCAGGTTTTGTTACCTAAAACATAGCAACTGTTCCTAACCATGATTTCTGTTATTCATGTTTTATTTCTCAAAATATAATGCATCTTCCTAACAACAAAAGAACAAATGGCTGTGATAATGTGGACCATACAACCTACATTCTGTATCTTTTGACATAGAGTAAAACAACAACAACAACAACAACAACAACACCAACAACAAAAAACGTGATTGGGAGGAAAATGTAGCTATAACTTGGCACAGGACTTTGTGGTTTTGACTTTTGGAAGCTATATAACTTTCTGGTTCAGGGTGGGGCTGAGGCTGGGGTATTGCCGCTGAGCTTCTGAGTGTAATTTTCTGACCCTGATTTATCAGTAGTGACTTGATTACAATGAATTCTTATCATTTGCCTTTTCCTGTGTTTGAGTTGTTAGATCTCAGTGGACCCCTTGACGTAAAGGCCTTAGCACAATTAGTGGTGTAACCACTGTCCAGTATGAATAGTTTCATAATGATGAAGACTACAGAGGTATGCAAAGGCTTCATTATACTAAACATGTCCATTAGGACTCTGTAGGTGTGACCTGAGTCACAGAGGGCATGGTTAAGTCTCAAGGGTGTGTCCTGAGACACAGGGGAATGTGTGTAAAACTCAGTGGGTGTGTCCTGAGTCACAGGGTGCATGTTTATCACTCAGGAGGTGAGTCCAGAGTCAAAGGGGGTATGCTTAAGACTCAGGGGCATGTCCAGAGTCACAGAAGGCATGTTTAAGATTGAGAGGGCGAGTCCTGAGTCACAGTGGGTATGCTTTAAACTCAGGGGCTGTGTCCTTAGAAACAGGGGGTGTGCTTAAGACTCAGGAGGCGTGTCCTGAGTCACAGTGGGGAAGCTTAAGAATCAGGGTCCTATCCAGGGTCACAGAGAGTTTGCTTAAGACTCAGGGGGTGTGTCCTGTGACACAGGGAGCCTGTTTAGAACTCTGTCCAGAGTCACAGGGGACGTGTCCTGAGTCACAGAGGGCATGTTTAAGACTCAGGGGCATGTCTTGAGTCACAGGGAGCCTGTTTAGGACTCTGGGGGCATGTTTAAGACTCAGGAGGCATGTCCTGTGTCACAGGAGGCATGCTTAGACTCTAGCATGTATTCTTTCATGATAATGAAGACTAGAGAATTGTGCAAAGGCTTGACCATATTAAATACACTCACAGGGTTTCTGTCTTAGTGTTTCCATTGCTATGAAGAGAAATCATGAAAAAGGCAACTCCTATAAAAACAACAGTTTAATTGGGACTGGCTTACAGTTTCAGAGTGTTAGTCCTTTTTCATCATAGCAAGAAGCAAGGCAGACATGCAAGAAAACACAATGTTGTCGAAGAAGCTGAGAGTTTTGCATCTTGATCCAAAGGCAGCCAGGAAGAGACTGTCTGCCAGGGAGCTAGTAGGAGGGCCCATTCTGCACTGGGTGGAAATTTAAAGGCCACCCCCATAGTGATGCACTTCCTAAAAGGCCACATCTCATAATAACTTCCTCCCACTCCCTGAGTGGAGTTTATACTAGCACATTCCACTGCCTCGCCCCCACATGATTGTGCAAACACATGATTGTATGGAGGCCATATTTAAAAATAGCATAATACAAAATATGTGAGGTTCAAATTAAAAAGTCCTCATTGCCAGGCAGTGGTGGCGTACCCCTTTAATCCCAGCACTTGGGAGGCAGAGTCAGGTGGATTTCTGAGTTTGAGGCTAGCATGGTATACAGAGTGAGTTTCAGGACAGCCAGGGCTACACAGAGAAACTCTGTCTCAAAAAAACCAAACCACCACCAACACCACCAACAAAAAACAACAAAAAATAAATAAATAAAAAGTCCTCATCATCTATGGAAGTCTTATAAATGTTAAATGTCCAAAGTTCAAAGTTTCTTCTGAGATCATTCCAATCATGTAACTATGATACCCTATACTTTCCAAAACAAATAGCACATCATATATGTCCAAATTTACAGGACTTACTTCACCATTCCTAATTACCAAAGTGAGGAAATACTGGGCCAAAAAGAAGACCAAAAGCCAGCAAGGCAATCTCCAAACTCTGCATCTCCATGTCTGATGTCAAAGTGTTCTTCAGATCTCCAACTCCTTCCTGCTTTGTTCACTGAAGCACAATTCTTTCTCTTTGGCTGATTTTATTTCCTGAAAGTAGTTTTTCTGAGAAGGTATCCCACAGCTGGGGAATCTAAAACTCTTGGGGTCTCCAAAGTAACTTCAAAATTATAGCTTCATGTTCCAGTATCTGGGATCCACAGATGATCTTCTGCACTCCTCAAAAAAAGTTGGGTCTCTCTCCAGCTCTTCCCTCTATAGGACACTAGGTTCTGCTTGACTCCACTCAACTGCTGCTGCTGTTCTTTCTGCTCATCCCATGGGACTGACATCTTCAACATGCTGGGTTCTTCTGTGACAGTCTTGGCTGCATTCCTCTCAGGCTCCCTTCATGGTGCCAAGCCTCAGCTGCACTGCATGAAACATTCATGCCTTAAAACCAGTGCCACCTGGGTGAGTCTTACACAGGACTGAGTCAAGCTGCACCACAAGGGAAAACCTTGGCTACCTCTGGAATACAATTTCTTTCTCCTCTCAGAAAACACTTACCAGAAGATTTCACCTCAGTGGTGCTGGTTTCTTCTTCATCCTCACTAATTTTCTAACTACAGCCAACCAGCATCAATTGTCTCAGTTGTCCCTTCTGTTCTTTCCTCTAAAAGCAGAACCACATGGACAATGTTCCTGAATTCCTCTGCTTGCTGGGGCCCTAACATGGCCCTTTCTATTACATCCTCACCAGCTTTGTAGTTTTCAACAACTTCACTGCCTAATCTTGGCTGTGCTTGAACTTGCTCTGTAAATGAACCTTGAACTCAGATCTGCATGGCTCTGTCTGCTGAATGCTGGGTAATGCATGTGTAAAACTGTGTCCATAGCTAAATTTTCTTTACTTAAAACGTATTCTGTATCAGGAAGACTTGAATCACAATCTGCTTGACGTTTATCTGGGATTTAAGGAATATACCTCTATGCCTGTACTTAAGTATTTTATTTTAGGTCTTAAAATGATAACCCAGTATAGTAATCACAATCCATCAATTGTCAACTTCACACATACTGATAATTCTTGTGTCCACATGAAAACAACAACTAGGTAATACTAATGCCTAACACAATACAGTTCTCCTTTGTCCAACTTCACATCCATAAGTTTAGGTGGATGGAATCTTGCCCTAATGTCACTGTTTCTTTAATTCCATTTAATATCATTGATCACAGAGTTTAGCTTCAATCAACTTCCTGGTTAGATTTTCTCTTTTGACGTAACATTTTCTATTTTTTTTTTCGTTCTAAGATTACTATGCTTGCTCAAATCATCATGAGACTAAACATAGGTCAAAGGCTTTGCTGGCTTCACTGTGACTTCCTTTGTCAATGCAATGAACATCAACCTCTTTACCTTATCTTCAAGGACACTCCACTGACAAGGGCAAAGGGCAGCAACATTTTTCTGCAAAACATCATAAAAACTATATACAAAGTTCAAATCACCCTCAGTACATATGTGTTTCATATTCTTACTAGGACTGCCCATTAAGTTCCACTTAATGCATATAAAGATCCAAAGTCTAAAAATCCACATTGCTCCATAAAACAAAACAAATAAACCATGATCAGGCCTATCATAGCATGCTTGAGTCTGGGGTACCAACTTCTGTCTTAGATAGAATTTCGATTGCCAAGAAGAGACATCGTAATCAAGGCAACTGTGTTAAAGGCAAATATTTAATTGGGCCTGGCTTACACTTTCAAATGTGTAGTCCATTGCCATCATAGCAGAAAGAATGTCAGCATGCAGGCAGCCATGATGCAGGAGAAGGAGCTGAGAGTTCTGCATCCTCATGTGAAGGCAGTCAGGAAGAGACTGTCTTCCAACCAAGTGCTAGGAGGGTCTGTTTTGTACTGGCCTGAGCTCCAGAGACTACAACCATAGTAATTCACTTCCTTCAAAAAGGTAACATCTACTCCCACAAGGCACATCTCTTAATATTGGCACTTCTTAGGGTCAAGCATATTTAAATCACCAGAGTTTATTTCTACTATACTTTCTGGTATCTTTATAGAAGACTAAAGTCTTTAGTAAGTAATCAATCTATTAAAGACTTTGTGTATCACAGTAGTGTTTGAGCACCTTCAATAATATCAAAAGTAATCTGTGACTGCAAATAAGTTGTATGATGTTACCCAAAACACTGACATTGAGTTTCTGGAGGTTATTTATTATGAGAAAAAATGTGACAAGCGTCAACAATCATTTCAAACTTTACAGAGATATGCACAGGCTTTACCACATTCGTTACATTTGTTAAGGTTTCTCTAAAGCATTTGTTCCTTTAAGTGTTTGGATAGTATAGTGACATGCAAAGGCTTTATCACATTGACTACATTCATAAGGTTTCACTCTGCACATTTTCTTTTGTGTATTCAGAGATGACTGTGTCCTGGAAAGGCTTCACCTCATTCATGACATTCAGTTTCTCTCCAGTATGTATTCTTTTATGTGTTGGGTGATGACTGTGTCGTGCAAGGGCTTAACACCTTGATTACATTGAGTGACTCTCTTGAATGTGTTCTATTATGTAGTCCCAGATAAAAGTGAATTGCCAAGGTTTGACCACAGTGATTACGTTCCTAAGGGTTCTCTCCACTGTGATTTCTGTTGTGTTAATATTCAAGCAGGTTTCTCTCTTACACGTAATCATTCCTGTCACTGCAGATGACTGAACTTGCAAATGCTTTACCACATTGATTACATTGATAAGGTTTCTCTCCTGTACATGTTTTTTTTTTTTATAATAATGGAGATTCTAAGGGTCTGAAGTCTTTACCACACTGATTACATTCATGAAGTGTCTTTCCAGTATGGGATCATTAGTGTTTTCCAGACTAGTGGGACATGCAAATGCTTTAGCACATTGATAACATTCATAGTTTTTCTCCAATATGGGTTCTTGTATGTTTTAGGAGGAGAAAACTTTATGGAAAGGCTTTACCATGTTGACTACATTCATGAGGTTTTGCTCCATTATGTGTTCTTTTATGATATTGGAGATGACTGTGCCATGAAAAGACTTTACCACATTGATTACATTCATAAGGTTTCTCTCCAGTATGTGTTTTTGCATGTCTTTGGAGATGACTGTGACTTGAAAAGGCTTTACCACATTGACTACATTGATAAGGTTTCTCTCTAGTATGTGTTTTTGCATGTCTTTGAAGATTACTGTGACATGAAAAGGTTTTACCACATTGATTACATTGATAAGGTTTCTCTCCAGTATGTGTTTTTGCATGTCTTTGGAGATGACTGTGATGTGAAAAGGCTTTACCACATTGATTACATTGATAAGGTTTCTCTCCAGTATGTGTTCTTCTATGTCTTTGGAGATGACTGTGATGTGAAAAGGCTTTTCCACATTGATTACATTCATGTGGTTTCTCTCCAGTATGACTTCTTTCATGCCTGCAACAATAATGGACACATGTGAAAGCTTTACCACATTCATTAACCTGATCAATCATTTTATCAATATGAATAAATTATGCAGTTGGTGTAATAATAAAGAACACTCAGATCATAGGGTTTTATCACTTTGATGTTCATGGTTGTACTTGCTCACTGTTTGTTGTTTTACCTCTTTGAAAATACCTGTGATGGTAAGAGCACTTATTACATGGCTCACATTTGTAACATCCTTTTTCTATATGAGATTTCTATATCATATATTTCACATGTCTGAAGATATCAGGGCATTAAAACACTGATTGCTTTCTTAGTTTTTCCTGTAGTGTGAATCACACCACTGCAGCACTGTGAGCCATGATAAACAGAAGAATTTCCAAACTTCTAGTACCCATAAAGATTTTCTGCAGTGTGACGTTGGGGATGTTCCCAGTAAAGAAAGAAAACCAATTAATTACAAATGTCTATCTTATTCAGAAAGTCTAACAAAGGCAGAATACTACATATCTTCTCATTGTTCTGAAGTAGATAGAGGTACTTTGTTTGTTTTAGTATCTCTATGCACACATGGTTTCATCCATTCTAACAATTGATATACCCATTAAAAAGAAGAACAAATGAAAAGTTCCTACATTGAATTCACACACATTGATTTTTTGTTCATTGGAGACATGATTAATGTTTCTCCACAACAACTTTCTTGACTCTCATAAACTGACCTCACTATAAACTTAAAAGTTTCACTAAAAGCATATGAGTATCACCAACTTTATCATGAAGTATTTGCTTATTATAAAGTTATGAATACATGTTTATCACTATTCAATGTGCAACATCTAAATATTATGAGACTATACAAATTGGTAGTTCCACAACATAGCTCTAATGGAAATAAAAATCAAATAAAGGAATCTCTTAAGGCATTGTTTCCTTCTCTTCTTTCTTACAGAAATGCTTTGCAAACACAAATCAGATAACTGACATTTGAGGTACATAGTTTTGGGAGAATATTATAATCATAGCTACAATAAAAGGACTGATATTTTACACACTTGCTTTCTTTAGAGCTTCCAGATCATATTAACATTTTCTCACAGGCATATTTGTATCAGTTTAGACATTAAAATTACCTTTCATGACTTCTAGAAGTGTGATGTTGTTCTTCAATATAATGGTCTTCCAAATTATAGCCTAAAACACGGTACCAGAAAATCAATGATATGGTATTGGAATTAGGCGAAATTCAAGTTACTCTGAATTTTCACAGCAATGAACCTGATTTATTTATCTCAATATTCCTTGTTCTCTTTTGAAATAAGAGATGATCACCAGTAATGCAGAAACATTTTTCCCTTATATTGAGAAGCAAAAGAAAATTTACAGTCTTACCTGTAGCAGTGAGGTTCCAGTAGGTCTCAAGCATCACATCTTTGTAGAGATTATTCTGGGAAGGATCCAGGAAGTTCCACTCTTCTTCAGTGAAATTCACACGCACATCATCGAAACACACTGCTTCCTGAAATATCACATACATGTGTACAACACAAAGCCTGATACTGACACCACTACAAAGTAAATGTATGCCTCCTGGACAATGTAATCATATAATTCAGGTGATTCCTCCACTTATTTGCTGACACATGAATTATAATCACCATGTCAATTTAGAAGGAACTTGAAATATAAGGTTCACCTGTCTCAGTTCTGAACCCTTTGATTAGGATATAGCCTTGCAACACAAATGACAATTCAGAGAGATATGCAGGGAGAAACAGATCAACTGTACTTAGCAAACAGTTGAAAAACTATATGAACAATTACTAACTACAAAAGTGATGGGAAGGCTACATATATTTGCTCATGTCTTTAATCGCAGAGGTACAGGCAGGTGTATGTCATTGAGCTGGATGCCAACAAGGTCATGAAATGAGTTTCAGGACTGCAAAAGTTACATATTAAGAACCTCACTCTGCTACAAAATAAACCAGGAAACAAAAATGATAGAATGAATACACAATTCTTTACTGAAGTTACTGCAAAGAATTATACATTCACTGCAGTTCTGTATTCATCTTGCATAAACATGAAGTGAACCAGTTTAAACAGCAACATTAATTAAATTTTACTGAAAGGAAATGCATGTTTAAAGAGTTAAAAATGGACAGATAAAAATATTAGTAATGTATATGCTAATCAGAAATAAAGAATGTAGTTCAGGAGATACAGCTCAGGAGTTGAAAGCTCTTTGGTCTTCCACATAATGGTGGTCAATTTCTAGTATACACATGTGGACCAACACCTGTCCATTTCTTCAAGATCAGGAGTTCTGAGGCCATCTTCTGACAACAGTAAAGATGAGGCACACATGATATTCATATTCATGCACACAGTCATAATTCACTTATTTATTCAAAAATTTCACAGCAAACATAAGAGTTAGGCAGAACATCATACACATGCAATTCAATGAATCTGAAGCATCAGATAATATTGATGACAGGAGCATAAGCCATCTGGAGAAATAGAATATAATCTATATATTTTGACAAATTTCAAAATTAAAGATGTGGATGAAGAGCAGCACAAAAACATGTGCTTATTGAAGAAAAACATATCAGGTGACTTATGTGGTTTCTCTGTCTACAATCAGGACAGGAAGGGCTTCACAGAAAAATTTGGTCAAGAAAAACAAAAACAGAATGAATAAAGTTAAAAATATGAAACCACCAGGTTTGCAAAATAGCATAGCATTGAATAGCAAATGTGTGCACAGTATCTTATGTGATTGAGGGACAGAGTCCAAATGGGGAATGTATGGGAGCATGAGAAGACAGATAAAGGATCAGGTTCAACCACAACACTGGAGATGCCCAGAACAAAATTTATCCTGTCTAAAAGAAATGAAGAAGTAAAACTGGAGCAGAGACTGAAGGAATGGCCAATGAAAACTCATTCAATTGGAGACACACATGGACAAGCTCCAATCCATGTCATTATTAAGGATATTTTGTGATGCTCTCACACAGGAGCCTTGCATAACTGTCCATTGAGAGGCTCCACCCAGCAGCTGACTGAAGCAGAAGCAGAGATCCACAGTCAAACATTGCATGCACCTTGGTAACTCTGATGGAAGAGTTGGGGAAAGGATTGAAGGCCCTGAAGAGGATTGGAACTCCACAGGAAGACCAGCAGACTCAACTAACCTTGATCCTTGGGAACATAGAGTCTGAGCCACAAACAATAACACATGCAGGCTGGACAAAGGACCCTGGCCCATAGGTAGCAGATGTACAGCTCAGTCTTCATGATGGTCCTCCAACTACTGTAGCAGGAGCTGTCCCTAAAGCTGCTGTCTATCATTGGAATCTGTTCCCTTAACTGGGCTGCCACATCTGGCCGCAGTGGAGAGGATGCACCTACCCCATAGAGACTTGATACATCATCATGGACACCCAGGGGCCCACACCCTCTCAAAGGACAAACAAGACACAGTAGGGACTCTGTGAAGGCAGGTGACCTAGAGTAGGGACTCCACTAAGTTCATAGCCATTTTAATTATAACAACTTAAAACTGGAAAGAATCCAGATGCCCCTCAAGCAAAATATGAATATAGAAAATGTGTTTCATTTACAAAATGAAACATTATTCAGCTATTAAATACAATGACATCGTGAATTTTGCAGGCAAATGGATACAGCTAAATACTATCATCTCAGTGAGGTAAACCATACCTAAAACCACATACATGTGTGTATGCATTTACAAGTGAATAATAATCACAAAATACAGGAAACCCACACTACACTCCATAGACCCAAAGAAACTAAACAAGAAGGAAGGCCCAAATGAGCACAGTTGAATCTCACTCAGAAGGGGGAATAAAGCAATCATAGGAGGCAGATGGAAGAGAGAGAACTGGATGGGAGAGCAGATAAGAAGGGGAAATTGGGGAGAACCAGCAACAGGTGTGGTGAGAGACAAGAGAGGGCCAGTGGGGGAAAATGAATCAAAATCTGCAGCTGGCTGGGGGGAGGCAGTACATTTAGGATGTGTCAGAGACCACAGATTGGAGGGCACTAGGAGTCTATGTGGTCCATCTTAGCTGAGATGCATAGCAATTAGATATGGACGCAGAAGAGACCACATCTGCAGTCAGGCAGGACCCCCAGAGGAGAGTTAGAGACACCAACCAATCCGAAAACCTTTCTACCCAAAATTTGTCCTGTCCACAAGGATACAATCTACAAATAGATTGTGTACAGCAGCAAAATAACCCTTTGATACCATTTTGTTGTTGCTGTTGTTCTAACTTGCTACTCTGTTGCTGTGATTGAATCCTCTAAGCAAAAGCATCTCAGGTAATAAATGGTTGTACATGATTCTGTCGGATCACAGTCCATCATTTTTGGAGGTTAGATTAGAAACTGAAGGCAAAAATCATGGAGAAACACTGTCTCCTGGCTTGCTCTCTTGCTTGGTCACTGTCTTATGCTCAGCCTGCTCTCTCATCCAGCCCAGGACCACCTGTTTGGGATATTGCATCCCTCAGTGGAAGAGCCTTCCTAATCAATCAACACTATCTCTCACAAGCAAGACAAATCCAGAATCAGTACCTAAATCAATAATTACTCTAGACCCAGAGGCCTGGACACCATCATGGAAATATAATAAATAATGACCAGGAACATATGTCACCAAAAGAGCCAACCTATCCTATCACAGCAGGTCCTGAGAAATTAAAACCTGGAACAGTTAAGGTGCAAAAAAGTTTGTTTGGGCAAGGAAGAACTTGGGGAAGGCATAGAGGCACAGAAGAAGACCTGCAGACAGGCAGACAGACAGGGAGCAGAGAGAGACCTGAGAGTAGAGACAGAGAATAGAGAGGGGGCATGTGCAGAGAACAGAGACAGGGAACAAACAGAGAGAGCTGTGTAGCTGGTGGTCCGTGTATATAAAGCATACATGACAACAGCAGCAGGTGGTGGATGCAGGGAATGACTTAAGCAGTTGCTAAGTTCCTGAGAGCAGAGCATTGAAGTTACCTGTGCCCTGACAACTACATTGGTAAGGTTCACAGAGGGAACAGGAAAGGAAGAGAGAATCTCAAGCATTAAACATGAATAAAACAAAAATGGATGCATTGGTCAAAAAATGTGGATTCTAAAAGTTTTCTGGCCCTAAACAACCAGAAATTCTGCAACATGAAAAGGGAAAAACTACAGATGACTGGAATAGAGAAAGGTGACTATCAGCCCAAAGGGCTGATAGAAAATATTTTCAAGGAAACTTTTCCTAAACCAAAGAAGATGCCTGTTAATAAACAAGAAGCATCCAAAACACCCAACAGACTGGAGAAAAACAAAAGTCCCTTTACCACAGAATAATCAAACACTAAACGTAAAAAATAAAGCAATATAAAAAAAACTGCGACAGAAAAAAATTAACAAAAACTAAACAAAACAAAAACAAGTAATGTATGAAAGTGGATCTGTTAGATTTATGCCTGTCTTCTTAAAAACAGGTTTTGTTTATATTTTGTTTTTCGAGACAAGGTTTCTCTGTGTAGCCCTGGCTGCCCTGGAACTCACTCTGTAGACCAGGCTGGGTTTAAACTCAGAAATCCCCCTGCCTCTGCCTCCCAAATGCTGGGATTAAAGGCATGAGCAACCACTGCCCAGGTATACCTGTCTTCCTAATGTATACTATAAAAGACAAAAGGATTTGGACACATGGGCTGCAGAGTCAGAGAAACCACCCAGGTTTCTACAGGAAAGCAACTGGTCCAAATGTTTTGGGCAGATTCAGAATCAGCCACGACAGTGACATTACTCAGAGGTTACCTCCTGATCTAACACGTGAGGAGTATCACCAGGGACCTCACAGGTGGTCACATCTGGCTGATGCTTCCCATGCAGCCCCAGAGAGGACCCAGCACCCCAGCTCCCTCTGCTTAGCCACCTGCCCCTACCCATTGTGGGCAGTGATCCTGTGCTCACCATGACTTGATTTCAGAGCTTCCCTGAGGTCTCCACACAGCACACCCAGCAGAGCTCAGAGCAGGGCACAGATGACCATTCAAGCCTGCACAGGCACAGCAAACTTGCAAAATAACACTGGGAAGAACCCGCCTCCATTGTCTGATTGGCAATTGAGGCTCCCAATTGACCAGTGAGTCCTGCCACTCTTCAAGGTTAAATTGTGCTTCCAGACCAGGGTCAGACCTTTTCCAGATCTCAAGAGTAATTTGCACTCCATTAGCATTTGTTTCTGTCTTCAAAGAGGAATCTCACCCCAACCAGCCCTGGGGGAGAACCCAGCATTCCAGCTCTGGCTGTTCAGGCTCCTTCTCCCCTATGAGAGCAATGATCCTGCACCTACCAGGACCTGACTTCAGACCTTACCTGAGTTTTCTTTACAGCACTTGCCTTCTTCCTGTAATCAGGGTGAACAGCTTGCATAGTCCAGTACAAGGTGCAGTGGAGGTATCAATCTGACCGACAAGAGGAAGGATGTCCTGATTATTTCTTAGCATTCTGTCTATACTCCACCCCAGTTACCTGGCAACAGCCAGGTAGGCCTGACCCGCTGTAAAGGTGGCTGCTTGCCCCTTCCTCTCTTTTGATCTCTTGATCTTTTTAAAAATGTGTTGTTTTTTCCTTTATTGTTTATGAAAATGAAATAATATATTTAATCATAAAAACCTTGAGATTATGCATCAAATTATTCTTACAAACTCATGATTCTGCCTGTGTCAATTATATTTCCATAATACTAGATATTTTACTTATCATTTACCCTTGGCAAATGGCTTTTTATAATTTCTTTTGTATCTCAGTCTCAACTTTAAGTCAGGATTGTAGGCCATGTGCCTGACACTTAAAATGAAAGATAAACACTGCTTGTCTTTTTAACATTTGTTCCAAAAATTAATAATAATTGGCAAATTACTATGTATGAGCTATGTTCCAGAAATCTTTGCTAAGTGGCTTCCCATTTAATATTCAAAAGCACCGTATAAATTCGGCACACTCAGAAACAGGTTTGTAGAGATAATAGTACTTGGTTGGGTCACATGGTATAAAGGAACCAGGATATTTACTTACTTCTCTTTGATTCATGACCCAGGTCCTAACTCTTTTGTGAGCTACATTTTAAAAGGACAAAGTTTTGCATATATTTGTATGTTCCTCCAAATTACTGGAAGTTTTTCATTATTTCTGCCTAAGAAGATATTGTCTGATTCATGAAAGCTGTAGTCACGGGTGTTTGAAGGATGCTGGAATTTGGACTCCAGGCCACATGAGCAGCAAGTTCTTTTAACCTGGAAACAATCTGTCTAGTCCCCAGAACTGTAGATTATAAAGCATTTAATATAGATTTAAAAGTGGACATTAAGGGAGGAGAAACACATGTGAGCATGATAGGTCTGAGGGAAGGAGAGGTAGATGTGGGGAACGAGCTATGTCAACCAAAGACAGAAGTGAGTCTGGGTCAAGAAGAGATGATGGGAAAAACCTTTAATAAATACACAAACTAAGTAAGTTATAATGACCTTATTTTATTCTGTGTATGTATGTCTAACCCACATGGTCATTATTTTACGACTCACCTAACCCACGGCAGCTTCCTCCCTTTATCATCCTATCATGTGTTCGTGTGCATATATGGAGGTCAGAGGACAATGAGTAGGGAGGTTGTCAGACCACTGGGGTTCTGGTGATAGAACTTGGGTCCTCATGCTTAATGACAAGTGCTTTAACCCTCTTTAAAAATTACATTTATTGGAATGGAGAGATGGCTTAGCAGTTAAGAGCATTGACTGCTCTTCCAGAGGTCCTGAGTTCAATTCCCAGCAACCACATGGTGGGTCACAACCATCTGTAATAGAATCTGATGTCCTTATCTGGTATGTCTAAAAATACCTATAGTATACTCATACAAATATAATAAATAAATCTTAAAAATTACATTTATTATTTTTATGTGTGTGAGTGTGCAGGAGTTGTGTATGTGGATGTTGTAGAAATTAATCCCAACTCAGGGGTTCTACCTTGCCTTTGGCCATTTAGTTCTAAGATAAAAGACACACACAACCTTTGTATTTACTAGAAGCCTTAATTAGCATAAGAGCAGATGTTGATCTTCTAGCTGTTATGTCTCTATCCCAGCCAATAATCCCACTATATAATTTGCCATGTTTTGTCTGTGCTGCTTTTAACTCCAATTAGCCAACCCACATGGTCATTATTTTACGACTCACGTAACCCACGGCAGCTTCCTCCCTTTATCATCTTTTCCTCTCCAGGTTCTTCTCTGATGCCTGGGAAGTCCTGGAATGCTAAAACCTGCTTCTGTCTCTTCTGTCCAGGTATCAGGTATTGCCTGTTGGCATCTCTATTCAGCAGTCGGAAATAATTTGGGGGCAACATGACATAGCATCACTTGGGTCTATGTGTGGACTCTCTTGTCTCTGGGACAGTCAGGCCTTGGGGGCCTGCAGTTAACATTACAATACATAGTGACAGACTAAACCTCAACAAGTGGAGGTCAGGGGCATCTGGTAGGAGTCTGGTTTCTGTGTAGGTTCCAGGTATTGAACTGATTACAGATGTCCCTGGATTCCACTATACTTAATGTCCTCAGTTGTAAGTAAGTAGAAAACTGATGGTTAAGGTAAGGGAAAAGAGAAGAGAGATAGGACTGGGTCCAAACTAAGCTTATCTCACTGAATCCTCGAGTGGCCACAGGTTGCTTTCTCTGCATTTGTGTCACATCATGAGTTATGTCATATGACTAAATGTGCACACCAATGAACTCATTGTATATTTGTTTTAGCTAACAAATATTTCTTGTAACTCGAAGTGAAGGTAAGGTAGCACTTTACATCTGGCTGCATAGCTAGCTAGCCTATGTTGGCTTGAACTTAAAACAGATTTGTAGTTTGTTTTAAGGCTAAAGACTTATAAGTTAACTTTTATCCTTTGCTTAATCTTCTGGGACATAGCATGGTTATTGAAAAGGCTAAAGTTCTCTACCCACTAATTTTGTTCTTAGATTGCTCTCATTTGTATAGTTTATTTCTTTGTGTCCCAGTTGTATTTGTAAATTGACTGTAGAGTAAACAAAAGTGCTGTCGTGGTGGAATACAGTTGTTCTTGCCAGTTGCTTCTTGCCAGGGTTACTTCAGTCCACTTCACAGATAAACTAATGTGAGGTTGTTGGTATCAGGCTCTGAACCCAGTGACATCACATCTAGGTGACCCCCACATTGTTGCCAAGGCAACAGCCATACATTCCCAGAATCCACCTGGTTACCTCACCTTTACCTGGGAGAGACTCTGTCACCGCCCATATAAAACAGGTGGAACCCCATGACTTCGCTCTCTTCTTCCTTTTTCTTCTTCTATTTCTCTCCCCACCATCTTTGCCCTGAATAAACCCCCTTCCCTTTGGAATTGTTTGGTTTGGTGTTGTGTGTTCTAAGCTGCTTGCGGACTTCTAACAGAAGTGGGGCTTAATTTCTGGGAAACTTAATTGTTTACTTCTAGTTTGTTCTTATTTCTAAGATACTAACAACCTAATATAGAGATCAGTATATTTGGAAGATTCTTAGACTCCAGTTCTCATTAACTTAGTATGGGGTTTGTTAAAAACATGGCCCACTTTTCAGCCCCTCCTTTGGAGTTGACAGACTACCTATTCTAAGAGAGTAAAAAATCCCATTTGGAGAGAAGTAGCAGATCTTTGTAAATTTTGTTCTCCTCTTATTCTTAATTTCCACTACTTGGGAGGCATCTGTGCCTTGGGACAATTTTGTATAGACAACACAGTTTTTGTTTCCTATGGGGTTTGCTTGGTTTTGTAGGTTTTTTTTTTTCAGTATTGACACCAAGCCCATCACCTCTTGAATGGTAGGCAATTGCTGCACCCCTGATTCATATCCATAGTGTTAGCATCTAGCTCAGTGTCAGACCTGTCTACCCTCCTCACTACACCATGAGTAAGAATTTTCTCACTGCCTTTCCTCAGTAGAAACCCTGGTGAGCATAAGGTGCTCTTAAATGAGTTATCAAATGAATTACTTTTTTTTTTTTTGAGACAGCATTTCTCTGTGTAGCCCTGGCTGTCCTGGAACTCACTCTGTAGACCAGGCTGGCCTCGAATTCAGAAATCCACCTGCCTCTGCCTCCCAAGTGCTGGGATTAAAGATGTGTGCCATCAATTATTGATCATTATTGGTTATCAATTAGTATTGACAATTATTGTTTACTGTTTACCGATTATTGATCGTTATTCCAGCACCATCATCCCCCTGCCTCTGCCTCCCAAGTGCTTGGATTGAAGGCATGCACAACCACTGCCTGGCATGTGATGTGTTCTTTTAACGAACTTCTTGTGGGATGCGTTTGTATGGTGAATGTGTTATACTGTGTGTGTTTTCTTGAGTGGCTAGTATGACACGGTTTAAGGCCCATTTTAGGTCAGATGATAAAGGGAATATTTTAGTAGATTGTTTAACTAGTTAGCGTTAAAAAGTAAGTGACTGTTAGTTGGACTTATTGATGTTTTATTCAAAGTGAATATTAAGTGTTGTTATTCAGGAGGGCATAGATTCTTTCTCCATCGACCCCTCTGACTCAGTTGGAAAATTGAAAAGTGTTTTCATATGAGGCTTAAATGGTAGGGAGGATGTTCTCTGGACAGATAGAACAGAGAAAGCAACTTGAGAATAATGCATTTTGATAAGGTTTACTTGGCAGTAATCTTTTGCCTTGCCTTAATCAGACATTTAAATTTTCAAATTTCCCATTTTCCTTGATAGAAGATCAATGAAGAGTACATTATGGTATAAAATCAACTTGTTTTTTCTCCCATAGAGAAGCTCCACCCACCATGTGGCAGTGTTGCAGGAAGCAAGCAGAAAATGATGACTGGGAAATAGGTGTGTTTTAATGATTAAAGATATTTACATATCTAGATAATTTTTGTTATTTTCATTTTATAATATGGCTTCAGGTATAACATGTGACTTTATACACCAACTCTGTATTTTCAGTGTTCATAAACCCTAACCCTTAAAGTTTATTTTACTGTCAAGGATTTTGTCCTGAGGAAGTAGATATTCTTGCACAGAAGAATTTAATATATTTTAGTTTATGTCAGCATTGCTAGAAATACCGAGAGTTGGGAAAAATATATAAGTATCTGGTATATAGTACATAGTGTTGTCAGTTAATCATCTATACAGAGTAAAACATTTCTTTTTATGTGTCAATTTTTGAGAAAATACAGTGAACATATAAAATTTTAATAATCAGTAAAAACAAATCATTTGCAGTTTGGACAACACATACCACTGTTGTCACCTGTAGCTTTACTTTAAAGACATGATAATGAAAACAGTGAAGCCTAATTATTTTAGGGTTAAAAAAGTGAGACTATTTATAAATCAGTCAGGGGGCTTTTAAGTTAATTGTGTGGCAGGGAGCTGTAACTGTTGTTTATTTTCTTGCCTTTTTTTGGTTGTAGGATCAGTACATAGCTGCCAAGATCCAGATGCTGGGGAAGCAGTTCTGCTATGCAGGAGGATGGGACATTGTCTGAAATATTTAGTGGAACACAGAGGTTGAGTACATTTTACTTTTTTGGTGCCCAATTTTATTGTGAACTTTTTAGGATTAAGAAAAAAATTGTTGGAGTTCAACCGCAAGCTTAAGAGATGCCGCCGAAGGGGAAAAGTGGTTCTGGAAAAGGAGGGAAAGGAAGTGCAGCCTCTGGGAGTGACAGTGCTGACAATAAGTCTCAGGGTCCTAAAGGTGGTGGCAGTGCAGTAAAGGTCAAACATATTCTATGTGAAAAACATGGGAAAATCATGGAAGCTATGGAAAAGTTAAAGTCTGGGATGAGATTCAGTGAAGTGGCCACACAATATAGTGAAGATAAAGCCAGACAAGGGGGAGACTTGGGTTGGATGACCAGAGGATCCATGGTGGTGCCATTTCAAGAAGCAGCCATTTGCTTTGCCTGTAAGTGGGATGGATAAGCCTGTGTTTACAGACCCACCAGTTAAAACAAAATTTGGATATCATATTATTATGGTTGAAGGGAGAAAATAAAATCACATGAAAGAGTGAAAAAAAAAGAAAAAAAGAAAAAAAGAAAAAAATTGTTTTAATCCTCAATTATTTATAATCTGTATTATTTACTTTTCTGTTGCTGTAAAAAAAATACTATGACCAAGGCAGTTTATGGAAGAGATTTTTTTGGCTTGTGCTTCCAGAAGGATGAGACCATCATGGCAGAGCTGAGAGATCACATGTTAAACCCCAAACATGAATAGAGAGAGTGAACTGGAATTGAGGCTAGTCTACATACTATCCCCAGAGCCTGCCTCTAGTGAGGTGTAGCCTGTTAAGTCACCACCAGGGTTCAGATATTTGAGCCTATGGTAGACATTCTCATTCAAACCACTACAGTCCACTCCCAGGCCCCAAAGGCTCAGAGGCCATTGTGATAATGCAAAGTGTATTGAATCCTACTTCAGAAGCCCCCATAGTCTTCCACAGTCTCAATAAAACCCCGTGAGTTCAAATAGTGAATTAACTTCAGCATACAATGGCACAGATATATATATTACTAGTCCTAAAAGGAGGAATGGGGGCATACAGAAAATGCTTGCCCCAACAAGATTGATAATGCAGCATGTAATCACTGAATCCCCAGCTCAGCAATTCCCAGCTGTGGGCCATGACCCATCAGAATCCAGATATTTACATGATAATTCATGACAGTAGCAAAATGACAGTCATGAAGTAGCCACAAAAATAATTTTATAGTTGGGGGTCGCCACAACACAAGGAACTGTATTAAAGGGATACAGCATTAGGAAGGTTGAAAGCCAGTTCTCTAGCTTAACATCTGATATCAGAGGGCTTAGATGGCTCCATCCCTCCATCTTTTCTGCCTGCAGACTATGTCTCTAACAGGCTGGTTCCACTCTGTGTAAGCCAATCTCCCTGGCAGGTGTCTCACAGCTTTGGTGCCTCCAACACCTTGGAGTCCTTAGAGCAACCCAGGCTTCACTTCATCTCTCAGGATCTTCATGCAGGAACTCAGGATTAGGGTTGGCCCTGAGGTCCTTTGTTGTGCATGCTGTGATTTTCCTAAGAAAGGATCTGATGGTCTTTTTTGCTTGAGAAAGGGTAATACACAGCATAAAACATTTGGTTTTGTCAAAGAAGTCAGGATAGGGCCATATTCTCAGTCTGGAAACAGTATCACCTAATTACCCTTTGTTTTTGCTGTCTGTTCTACCAGCTCTGTCTACTCTTCCTGGGTCTAATCTCTGCAGTGGTTGAATAGTTTTTCTTGTGGGTTGGTGAAGATATCTGGAAATTTTAAGTTATATATAGTTTTAGCTATGAACTTCCTGTCTGAAGACTTATCTACTGCGATGGTTTGAATAGGAATGGCCCGCATAGGTTCATGTGTTTGAATGCTTTTCCCATAGGGAGCTGCACTATTAGGAGGTGTGGCCTTGTTGGAGTATGTATGGCCATGTTGGAGGAAGTATGTCATTGTGAAGATGGGCCTTGAGGTTTTAATAGATGTTCAAGCTGTGCCCAGTGTGGACACAGTCTCCTGCTGCTGCTTACAGATCAAGATGTAGAACTCTCAAATCTTCCAGCACCATGTCTGCCTGGATGCTGCCATGCTTCCCACCATGATGATAATGGACTGAGTCTCTGAAACTGTAAGTCAGCCCAATGAAATGTTTTCCTTATAAAAGTATCCTTGGCTGGGCAGTGGTGGCGCACGCCTTTAATCCCAGCACTTGGGAGGCAGATGCAGGTGGATTTCTGAGTTCGAGGCCAGCCTGGTCTACAGAGTGAGTTCCAGGACAGCCAAGGCTATACAGAGAAACCCTGTCTCGAAACCCCCCCCCCCAAAAAAAAAGTATCCTTGGTCATGTTGGTCATGGTGTCTCTTCATAGTAATAAAACTCTAAGATAACTACTCACCCACTTTCTTTTGCATGGTGAGACTGTTCCATCAGTTTCTGTCCCCACCCCCAATTTATTTATTTATTTAAATTTATTTTCCTTTTTTTTTTTTTTGAGTCCAAATAACCTCTTTCTGAGTTTTAATTCACCCAATCTAGATTCTTTCCTTTCTGACCATTTTAGCACTTGTCTTTGTTTAGTGGGTATTACTCCCCAATTTTTTCTTAATTTTGAGTCTTATGGTCACATTTGTGTATGTTTATCCCCACAGAAAATTGTTCATAATATGTATGTCAGTATTGCATTTTTTTTAACCTTTGCAGCTGGCTGATACATGTTTAGTATTTAAGATCTCTGCTCATACACCACTGCTCGATTGCCTGGTTTAGATGATTTCACTTTGTTTCTCTGGGGCCATGAATCTTAATGTATGTGCATATTAGCACTCTTCAGTGCTTAGTGTAGTTCTTTGTTATATAGACAAAAGCTGGAGCTATATTTTCATTACTGTGGTATTGTACTCTTGTCTCTGTGATGACTGAATCATTCAGGACCGGTATGTTAAGTTAAAATTAAGTACTAATCAATCAAAATAGTTGCTTTGCTTAATTAGGGCAGATCATACTGTTTATTGATTGATTGATTGATTGATTGATTGATTGATTTTATGAGACAGGGTTTCTATGTGTAGCCCTGGCTGTCCTGGAACTCACTCTGTAGACCAGGCTGGCCTGAAACTCAGAAATCCCCCTGCCTCTGCTTCCCAAGTGCTGGGATTAAAGTCGTGCACCACCACTGCCTGGCTAGATCATACTGTTTATAATTACAAGTTTTGCTGGTAAATGTTACTTTTGAGTGGATCCTAGTACAGTTTTTAGAGTTAGTCTCTAGAATATGCAAAATTTTATTCAATGTATCTTGGCAAATTTAATTTCTTAGACTTTGGTCACATATACTCTAAGAAGCTAAGAATGTTAAAATAAAACACAAAATCACTGCTTTTTAAATCACTAGTTAAGAAGCTCCTTTCTATAGCACCTTATTCACATGGGAAGAAGTGAAGGAGGAAAAGATTGCAGTAATTACTATTTTAATTCTTATTATTTGGTCTTATTATTTGATGTCTTTGTTTTCCTCTTGTGTTTGGTTTAGGACTTAGTGGTCCTTTCTGATTCTTTTATTAGTAGAGAGGGGCTGACTACACAAAGACCCTTGGCTTTTGTGTTTTTGAGCCCTCTGGGTCTTTAGTCTGGGCTATAGCCTGCAGCATGTGTATTGATCACCTGGGTACAGCACAGTGCAACATCCTTCCAAGATAGAGCCAAGTATAGCAGGGGGAACCAGGTCATGTTATCACCTCTAGGGTGGGGTGGGGCAAGTGAAGGTGAAGTCTCCCTAGTTAGAGTCACTATCCCCCTCTCTGCACAGCCACAGCCATCTGAGTCTATCAGTGCCTCCAGTAACTTCTTCCCCTAAGTACATTTTCTGCTGCCTAGAGGCAGGCAGTAGCACTCCTGTGTTTTCTCAAGGGCTTTCTCCCCCTTGGGGCCCAGGTTGAGGGTTCCAAGGTTGATATCTCTACTCCTAGGAAGGGCATCATCCATCTAGCTGTCCCTGTGGAGTGCCTTCCAGAGCCTGAGCTCCTTGTTAGATGCTGGGAGCCTGGTAAAAGTTAGCTCCCACACTGATTCATTGCACAAAGGAGAGATTCGGTCTCTGCTTCACCCTCTCCCCCACACCCCACAGTCTTTTAGTTTTTATAGTTTGTCATGACCTGGTGGCCCCACGTCAGCAATGCAGACTCCTGCATAGCTCAGGGGAGGCTGTCTTCCTTGCAGTGCTTTACAAGAGCATCAAGGGCTGTTTTAGATGTTCCCCTGGCAGGCTCTGACCTCGGTTCTGAGAGGACCCATGTGTGACCAAAAGCATTGCTACCTTGCTCTACTGCTGGCAAAAGCAGCGCCTCACTTGAGCTGCCTGCCCCTTGAAGCCTGCCGTCCCTCTCGGGAACGCGGAAGCAGGGTTTGTGCAGCTGCAGGAGTTTTTCGGGGCTGCAAGTGCGCATGCGCGTGGAAGGGGCAGGGAGGGCAGCGTGCCCCATGGAGGCCAGAGGGCGCTTTCCTACACCTTTCATCTCTGCTGCAGTCTCTCTACTGATACGCAGTAGCCATTCCCACGTGCGCAAAAGCGTGGTGTGTGTGTGTGTGTGTGTGTGTGTGTGTGTGTGTATGTGTGTGTGTGTAAAGGTACCTCTTAAGACCTTGTGCCCCAGGCTAGCCAGGCCTGATGTTCATAGGGGGGCGGAGGCCAGCCTGGTAGTGGCTGCTGTTTCATTTTCTTCCAGCCTTTTCCCGTAGCCCTATCTTCTGGTTTCCTTGGGTTCTTGGTGTCTCCAGTTCTCTTCATCTGCTCGCTGCCCTTGCTGGGGCAAGAGACCAGTGCTTTCCCATTGAGGTATTAGTTCATTCCCAGCCACTGAGCCCGCAACATTTAGCAGGGTCTGGCACACAAGTTTAGGCCCACAAGCAGACCGCTAATGCTAGTAAAGACATTGTTCATTGGGGAAGGGGCAGCTCCCCTACCGGAGCCAGACAAACCTTGACCCTATTGGTCGGATGCAATTTAGGGGGTGGGGCCCAGAGACTGGTGAAGGGGCTTTAGGCAATTTCAGAGTCAGGGCTGGGATTTAGCAGGGCTGGCCCAGCGGTTGCAGCTGCAGCGGTTTCCGAGGCTTTCTGCCTGTGGCCCACCTAGGCAGCCCAGAGCCGACAGAGGCTCCTCAAAGTCACAGAGCAAGGGAGCCTTGTGCCCACAAGGTGGTGGGGCCCCCGAGCTGGAATTCTGCGGAGCCAGAATCCCAGCGCCCTTTCACCTCGGATGCTTCGTCTGGCCGGTGGTGCAGCCGCCTGAGAAAGAGCAGTCAAATTGCAGTCTCTCCAAAGAAGCCTAGTTATGCAGGTGAGCCGGCTACCCATGAGTGCTTATAGCGGTGCCGCAGATCCCTCCAGGGCCAGCGGGCTAAGGCTGGGAGCGGGGCGTCGTCCCAGAGGGAGTGAACCCCCAGAGTTGGTTGCTCCGCTAGTGCTCTGGGGTGCAGAGAGAGGGCTTGTGAAGCTCCAAAGCCCGCTTGCTCAGAACCCATGCTCGATCGGGGTGCCCACTCTGTCCCACTCTGGGAGCAATGTCCACCCGCCCCTCGTGCCCTTTTCTTTCCTATTTTTTAGTTTCATCCTATCGTTTTGGTTTGCCACACTGCACAAATATTAATTATATAAAGACTCTGGGCATAGATGTTTAGTGCCTTCTGACCAGTGACTGTCACTCAGCAGCCAGGGCTCCTGGCCAGTCTCATTTCGCCACCTGCTGGCCACAGGTGGTATAACGGTCTGTGATGCCTTCAGAATGATTCTAGATTGGTTTGGGGCAGGGGGGACTCTTTGTAGGTCATGGTCTGTGTCATGCACACAGCATGGATCTGGAATCTGTTTACAATAAACCAAATACATTTATCTTTTCTACAAGCATGGCAGCAGTTTGCTGGTGCACCCACCCTTTCTAGTGTGAGGTTAGAAGTTAGAGATCTTACAACCTGCTCCTATTAGAACTCTTCCCTGGAAGAGAAGAAAATTTTACTACCCCACTACCTGTTCTAATTACTTAGTATTTTCAGAATTCCTATGACAAACCACAAACTAGAGCAAATCGAGTTTTAAAGACACATTTCTTAAATGTCACTACCACATGACATGCTGAAGGTGGGTGTGGATCTTAGGAAGAATGGGGATTCTAGCAGAAGGGGGATGGTTCCTTGTGTACTTGCCAGTGCTTTCTAGGAATTGGATAGATGGGGGGATGGTGGGTGGGTCCTCATGCTGTACTCAGGTGAGCACCTCCTCTAGGCAGGTGACCCTCAGCTTGATGTAAGGTGGAGCAGGTAAAAGTGCTGAAGAAGTGGAGACAGCATGGTAGGAAGGGCTTAGCCCAGATTCAAACCTTCCTCACTGGAACCAATGGAGCAGACACATCTCAGTGGGAGAAGGGAGTACCAGCACTGGGGGGTGGGTTTGGGAGGGGGAAGGGAGCAGGGCTCTAAAGCCAGATTACTCACCACAACAGCTTGCAGCCAAGTTACACAGCAAGACCTGTCATGGTGGCCTCCATCACACACATACACACACACACACACACACACGCACGTGCACACACAAGAGACACACTGAAGAGTTTATCATCGTCTTCCCCTTGCCTGGATCCCACTCTCACCTGCTCACCTAGCTCCTATCAAAATCCAAGGGCAACTTGCTTAGCTTTGATATCTCTGTAGCTGGTCTCTACTCAGCAATAACCAGCAGGCATGAGATGCTGCAGTGGCCTCACCTAGCGTCTCGGGTACCAGGACACACACATCTTTTTACATGTTAACTACCCATACTTTCCCTGTTTTGAATCAGGTCTACTTTTCTATTGATTTGGGTTTTTTTCGTTTTTGTTTGGGGGGGGGGTTCATTACTTTTTAGCTTTATGTTTGGGTACTAAATTTGTCAGCAGTTGAATGCACCACCAACACTGTTTATAGCTTCCAGTTTTAAATCTTGTTTGTTTTTATTTGTGGAATCTTTAGATACACAGAAAAACAAAATTGCTGGGCTTTTGTTGTTGTTGTTGTAGTTAAATTGGACTTTCTCTGTTATTTCATGGTGCCCTCACATCCTAATAATTCTATGCTGCCTGCTGTCACATGGGCACTCAGGAACTGCTGACTTAAGTGAGGAGGAGCTTTTATGTTTCTCAAAGTTTTTATTCATGTATTTAAGACCTGAATACATGTGGATTATTATTCATGTTTGACACAGGACAGAACTCTGATTTTTACCTCCTGTGTGTTCTAGGATCATTGATTAGATATCTTCCTTCTACAGATACACGATACTACCTAGGTTTTCATATGTGCCTGGGTCTTTTTTTCTGTGTTACTATAACTTTCTAAGTCTCCATTGCAAGATAAGTCTCTAGTTTTTCAAGAGAGTTTGGTCCTTCTTGGCCCCTTGTTCTTCTGCATAAATGCTGGAGTCAGTTTAAATAGTTCTTACCTGAAATCAGTCAGTACCCTTTCCTTGGCATTTTAATTAGCTGTTCTTTAACTGAGTGTGTTTATCAACTCGGAAGGATTTCATCTCTGTATATATTTGTGAATGTGAATTTTGTAAATTGTATCCAAGTCTTTCAATCCATTAATAGTTCATATTCCTTTACATACTAAATCATCTTTAATGTCAGGGGTTGTTTGGTGATACTTGAAGGTCTTACCCACCATTTGTTAAGCAAAGACTTGTGAACTTTTCTCCACTTTGCCTAATCCCCAGGCCTTGCCTACTCTACCTGTACTGAGTACATATGGAAGTCAGAAGAACCTATAGCTACCCCTTGGCATGTTATGGTGATGGAGGGCATTACCATGCCACTTGATTGGGTTTCATGTGGGTTGCTGCCTGGTCGACTTACCTACTCCAGTACCTAATGGGAATATAACAGGGCTATCTTATTTAGCCTCTGAGGAGATGAGGGCCTGAGGAGGAGGGATTTTTCCTAGGGTCACTAAGTTTGCAATGGTGGAGCTGAGATATGAACTCAGTCTGTTAAACCTCAAAAGCCCACATTCTTTCTTTGACTTTGTCCGGGGGGTCATTCTGATGTAACTCTCCTCCCCAATCAGTTTCTAGTTGTGCTTATCTTGGGTCTGTGCTGGACAATGGGTGGTCCTGTAGTGACAGGGGCAGTTTGTACACATGTGGTATGATTCAGTTGACAGCTTGTTTTCTCCTTCTCCCAGCCCCAGCTCCAGAAAGTGGGATAAAAAATTGCCACATGTGGTCTTTAGGGACTTTTGTAGTTGTCAGTTGCATGCAGTATAAAATATAAAATATAAAATATAAAATGTAAAACATAAAATAAAATGTAAATATAAAATGAAATATAGAATGTAAAATAAAATAAAAATAAAATAAATAAAAATATGATAAAATAAAATATAACATAAAAATGTAAAATATAAAATAAAATATAACTATGAAAATGACTGTGTCTACATTCTGAGAACATTCTCAGTATAAAGATTTGCAAAAAAAGTACTGCTTTCCTGTCTCCTCACGGCACAACTGCGTGTCAGTTACCTCAGGACAGCAGGATTTACTATCAGAGCTCTTCAGTTTTTGCTTTTGTGTTTTTGCTAATAACCCCTGCACCCACTGCTAACATTTACCTACTTCCCTTTTCAAGAGCTTAGGTTTGTCTTACAACTTTATTTTTCTCGCTTATAGCAGTTGAGTGCATGCATGTTGGTTCATAGCTGGACAGTGGGCTACACAGTAGTGGTAGGCATAGGACATGGTCTGCTATGAGTCACACCCTTTAAGTAGCTATTTGGACTCATTGGAGGAGAGATTCCTTCTGGGGGTAGGTCACCTCTGGCCTCAAACTGGCATAACCCTTTAGCCAACAGGATCCTCTCAGACATTTTCTTTGGGTCTCATCCTCCAGAGATTTGCCTGCATATTCTATCCAGACACATGCACTTTTGGGTTCTAGAAAGGACCACTGCCTCCACTACTTCATTTCCAGAGCTATTGACTCTGCTGGGCAGGCTGCTGGACTGACTATTACAGCAGGGAACTGTAACTGTTGTTTATTGTCTTTCCTTTTCTTGGTTGTAGGATCAGTACATGGCTTCCAAAATCCAGATGCTGGAGGAGCAGATCTGCTACACAGGAGGATGGGACACTGTCTGAAATATTTAGTGGAACACAGAGGTTGAGTACATTTTACTTTTTTGGTGCCCAAATTTATTGTGAACTTTTTAGGATTAAGAAAAAATTGTTTTAATCCTCAATTATTTATAGTCTGTATTATTTACTTTTCTGTTGCTGTAAAAAAAAAAAAATACTATGACCAAAGCAGTTTATGGAAGAGATTATTTTGGCTTGTGCTTTCAGAAGGATGAGACCATCATGGCAGGGAGCTGAGAGATCACATGTTAAACCACACACATGAATAGAGAGAGTAAACTGGAATTGAGGCTAGTCTACATACTATCCTCAGAGCCTGCCCCTAGTGAGGTGTAGCCTGTTAAGTCACCACCAGGGGTCAGATATTTGAGCCTATGGTAGACATTCTCATTCAAACCACTACAGTCCACTCCAAGGCCCCAAAGGCTCAGAGGCCACTGTGATAATACAAAGTGTATTTAATCCTACTTCAGAAGCCCCCATAGTCTTCCACAGTCTCAATAAAACCCCGTGAGTTTGAATAGTGAATTAACTTCAGCATACAATGGCACAGATAGACATTACTATTCCTAAAAGGAGGAATGGGGGCATAGTCAGAAAATGTGGGACCCAACAAGACTGATAACGCAGCATGTAAACACCGAATGCCCAGCTCAGCAGTTCCCAGCTGTGGGCCATGACCCATCTGAAACCAGATATTTACATGATAATTCATGACAGTAGCAAAATGATGGTCATGAAGTAGCCACGAAAATAATTTTATAGTTGGGTGTCGCCACAACACAACGAACTGTATAAAAGGGATACAGAATTAGGAAGGTTGAAAGCCAGTTCTCTAGCTTAATATCTGATATCTGTGGGCTTAGCTGGCTCCATCCCTCCACCTTTTCTGCCTGCAGAATATATTTCTTATTTTTATTTTTTAGTTTTTTTCAAGACAGGGTTTCTCTGTGTAGCCCTGGCTGTCCTGCAACTCACTCTGTAGACCAAGCTGGCCTCAACCTCAGAAATCCACCTGCCTCTGCCCCCTGAGTGCTGAGATTAAAGGCATGCACGATCACTGCCCTGCTTTTTTGGTTTTGTTTTGTTTTTTCAGAATATATCTCTAATAGACTGATTTCACTCCATCTTCCTGGCAGATGTCTCACAGCTTTGGCATCTCCAACATCTTGGAGACCATAGAGCGACCCAGGCTTCACATCATCTCTCAGAGTCTTCATGCAAGGACTCAGGATTAGGGTTGGCCCTGAGGTCTTTTTGGGGGCATGCTTGTGATTTTATTAAGAAAGGATCTGATGTTCTTTTTTTGCTTGACAAAGGGTACATACACAGCAGAAAATATTTGGTTTTGCCAAAGAAGTCAGGAGAGGGCCATATTGTCAGTCTGGAAAGGATATCTCTAAGGAGCAGGCCCTTAACAGGACTGATTCCATATATGTTTTTGGTTTTTTGTTTGTTTGGGTTTTTTGGGGTTTTTTTTTGTTTGTTTTTAAATTTATTTATTTTGGTTTTTCAAGACAGGGTTTCTCTGTGTAGTCCTGGCTGTCCTGGAACTCACTGTGTAGACCAGACTGGGGTCAAACTCAGAAATCTGCATGCCTCTGCCTCCCAAGTGCTGGGATTAAAAGTGTGTGCCATCAATTATTGATCATTATTGGTTATCAATTAGTATTGATAATTATTGATATTATCAATACTAATTATCAATCAATTAGTATTGATAATTGATTACCATTTATTGATTATTGATTGGTATTGATTATTGATTGTTATTCCATCACCTTCATCCCCCTTCCTCTGCCTCCTAAGTGTTGGTATTAACTGCCCTGCACTATTTAATTTTTATTATCTGGTCTTATTCTTTGGTGTCTCTGCTTTTCTCTTGTGTTTGGTTTAGGACTTAGTGGTCCTTTCTGTGGTCCTTTCCAATTCTTTTATTAGTAGGGAGGGGCTGACTGCACAAAGACCCTTGGCTTTTGTGGTTGTGAGCTCTCTGATCTGTTGTCTGGTCTGTAGCCTGCAGAGTATTGACCTCAGGCAGCCTGCAGTGTAACCATTTGTGAGAGCTGGTTTGGCTGTCCTGTGCCCTCTTTAGAAGTGTGTGAGGGTTGGGGGGGGTATGGGAAATCAGAAAGCGTGCATAGGAAGGTTGACTTAGGGCAGAGATGACTAGATCAGCTCTTTGTGTCTGTGAGAAAGCTTTGGAAAGATAGCTGCTGTCTTTTCAGATGCTGATCTTCAGTTGTGAAGGCTGCTTCCCTGGCATCCTTGACTTTGGGTCCCAGTTTTTTCTTTCAGAGAACCCCAACTATGTTGTGACATTGGCACCACCTTGTGTTCCAGCTCAGGGTTGGGAAGCTACCTCTGGTTGCCTAGGTTTGCTTGGAGCTTGAGGAGGGAGCCTCTCAGTCAGCTCTCTGTAAACCCCTTAGACTCATTGCATGCTTAATTTTTACCCTGATGCAGCTTTAGAGTGAAACCCTCATTTTTTATTTTGTGGGGAATAGGGGGCAGATTTTCATCTCAGCATAATTCGGTTCTAAGCTGGACATAAGGTGTGCCAATTTGTTGCTAAAATTTTCAACCCTAATAGCCCATATATATAAATGACACACAATCCAAATATTGTAATTATAAGTCATATGTCAAGATTTGGCAAATCTAATACAATACTAACTTATTTCCCAAAGCTAAGACTCCTTATTAATTGTGGTTTCCCCTGGCCAGGTGGTTCTGGTTCATAGTGGCTTCCTCCTCTCTTCTTCCTTCTCTCTTTTTCTTCCTCTACCGGCCACTCCCTTTTGAACCTCCAGTCCCACCTTTCCCCACAACTATCCAATCCCAGGCTCTGTTACTTTTTATTGACCAATTAAAATAGAGAGAACATTCACATGGCATCACCTAAGTACATGATGGTCTGCTTGTGGGGTCTGACTTTTTAGTACAAATCCAAATAATGTTAGTTATTTAAATGTGTGGTCTACTATATTTCTGACACAGCTGTTTTCCACATGTGTATTTCTAGTCTGCTGTAGTAGCATAGAACATGTATTGTTAATGGTGTATATTCTTGCCAGTAATACATGCATTTTTTTGTTAGATATGCTACTATTGATTATCTAAAGGGTCATCATGGCTTTACACAGGAAAGCTAATTGTCAGAAGTTTGATTTGGTTTTGAGTCAGGGTTTTTTGTATAGCCCTCACTGTCCTGGAACTCACTTTGTAGACCAGGCTGCCCTCGAACTCACAGAGATCTGCCCGCCTTCTGTCTCTGAGTGCTGGGGTTTAAGTCCTGCGCCTGGCTTGATTCTTTTTAATACTTACATCATTTTGTTAACTTTGGGGAGTTTGGTGAGGGCTTGTATAATTTGCAATTTAAATATATTTAAGTGGATCTTCACTTCCTGCTCTGTCCTTTATCTTATCAGGCAGGCTTCCTCTGATTTGGGACTAAATAGGCTTTCTTTAATTTTTTTTCTAGTTTGTGTTCTTCTTTCACTGGCCTTTTATGAGAGTTAGATGTATTCCGTATTGGCTGTCATATTGCATGAAAGATTCAGCCAGAGCCCGAGACAAGTAGAAATGAGTGGGGATTTTGTTTGCTTGTTTTTGCATCTATCCTCCATGATTTTTCTATGAGGTCAGACCATCATTACCAAGAAGGCAAGTTGGCACTAGGGTGATGACATTAAGACAGCATCTGGTAAGGCTGTAGTCTGACCCTCAGTCTGCAGTGGAAAATATAATTAGAGTAACTTTGTAGATAGACGTTTGAAAGAATGAATAACTGGTGTTGTCCAGTTTTGGGTATTGTTACTCATATATCTTTATGAAGAAATAAAATTTTTTATTAATGTTACTTAAGCAGATTTTGTACTTATTAATGCTACTAAAAAGAAAAAAAGGTGGAGTAGCCAGGATGTGAATTTAGTATAGCATTGTCATAAATCTTGCATTTGTAATTTGCATTTGTAAGCCTGTGATCATATATTTGCCTTTGGATATTTGTAGCATCTAAATACACATTTTTGTGTTAATTGTTCAAGTGTTGTCATTTTTCCTGTAAAAAGTTTTACTGAGTTAATACGGCGTACTTGATTCTTACGTCATACTCTCTGGAATAGTAGTAAGCCAGCTGGTTTGTGGTTGAATACAGGACTTCAATCCTATATGTGGTGGTATAGGGTTTAATGTATTAAAAAATGGCTTCTATAAAAAGCAAATGTAAAACCAGGAGCAGAAACTCAGGAAAAACGTATTGTTCATTTTATGAAAAACATATGTTATTCACATAGTAAATAAATGACAACTCCTATGTTAGAGATGATAGGTTCTAGTTAATCTTGTAGAGAAAGTTACAGAATACCAGTGGATATGCCTTTCTGTGCTTGTAATTTCAGTACTTGGTAATTGTCAGTAGAAGGCCATGGAAGTAGTAGGAAATTTAAACCCTATTTTGAAAATAGATGAAAAACAAGAAAACAAAATAATGTTCATGTCTTTAGTTTGGACAAGAATTATCCTTTGCTCAAACAAATATAATGTTTATGGTTTAGCTTTCTAGTACTTAGGAGGGAAACAGTAAGTAACAGAGAATTTGTATTTTAAGCTTTCAAGTCAGATACATTAACTTAATTTTTTTATTCTTTAGAAATCACATAATTAAGAAGATTGAGACAGAAAAGAAATGGAAAGCAAATGGGCTGAGCATCTGGACTGTTTTACCTCATATGTACAAAAGAAAACCCTTGAGGTTTGTTATAGTATATGAGATATTTACATACTCTGCATATCTATGTGTGTGCATGTATGGATGTAATGTATAGGTGAGATTATCTAGTTACACTGGTGTAGTTTCTGCATATGAGGAATAGGAAACCAAATTTTCTAAAAATGATTAGTAAGTTATTATTTAATCAAATGGCTGGCAGAAACTTGAAATTTCTGTAACATATTAGTTTTAAGTTCTATAGATCCTTCTTGTCTGTTCACTGTTTTCCTATTACAGTGAGCCTGCACAGCTCTCCTAAGGCAAGGGGGACGGACTGCATCTCCCTCACCACTTTCACCCTTGCCGACCCCAGGGACTGTGTGTTACAAGATAATAGGATGGTTTCCATTTATTGAAACAGTTTGAGTTTATTGTGACATGTTTTTATCTTAACTATTGCTGAAGAGTAAAAAAAAAAAGAATTTTACTAGTTTTTGTACTAAATATAGAAAAAATTTGCAGTTCATGTAGGTGTTTGAAACTTAAAAATTTGTACCTGAAAATAATAGAAGCCATATTTCTTTAATAAAGTTTAAGGAGAATGAATTTTAACATAATGATTAAATCTTATTTTAATTGAGATACACCTGATTCATCAGTAGGGGAGACTTCAGGTTCTAAACAAAGATATTGAATTGAGTATTTCTTTCAAAAGCTGAAATTTCTCCCTGTAGTTATGAAGGCAGGTATGGAGAAGCTAAGTGAGTTCTAGTTCTTAATGGATCATCAATTCTTATATATTTATAGAAAGATTAAGTGTTGCAAGTTAATTCTATGACTTCCACATATTAAATATATATTATGAAAGGAAATAATTTTAGCCTGAGTTTTTCATTTTTACTACTATGTAAATAATTTTCAATAACATAATAGTCCCTAATGATAGAGCCTCCAGTAAAAACAAAAACAAAACAAAGAACAAAAAAACAAATAAAAAATGCATTGTCATATTTATTTTGTTTCAGGTATAAAAAAGTAAGAAATTAAAAGCTACATGTTCTTTCTTTTTGTATTTTAAGGGCATTGGTGGAAGCCTTATTTGTTCAGTCTTTCCTTTACAAATAAAAAAAAACCTTTCCTATAAACTGTCCTTGACTGAAGTTCTGGGCCGTCCATCTCTGTAAGACCCCAAGGGCTGCTGTGCCCTGGCTGAGACTTTCCATGTGCTGCTGCCTGCTAAGTAACATTCTGCCGTTTTTCTAAGAACAAAACATCCTTCCAAGCATTTGAGAGACAGAGGCAGGGGGATGACAGTGATGGAATAATGATCAATAATCAATGCCAATCAATAAATGGTAATCAATAACTATCAATACTAATTGATAACAAATAATGATCAATAATTGATGGCACACACCTTTAATCACAGCACTCTGTGTAGTTACTATACTGTAGTGTATATGTCATATACCAAAATATCCACATTTGATAATGATGCAACTGTTGTAAGTCTAACTTCATGGACTGTGAAGAAGTTATAGAGGCTGTGGGCTTAGATGATGACAGGGTTCCAGCTGGGTATAGACTCACAGAATCACATAGAAACTACCAGGACCACCTGTAGAACATTTCCTACAAAACAAATTTGAACTGTGAAAAAACTAATATTAATATTTTAATGGGTATTAAGGGAGAGAATGAACATAGAGTTTTTTAAAAAGGACAGTTTGGCCTCACATAGACTTGGTGCAGGCTTAGAGAAATTGCCAAGTAAAGTTACATAGGAAATCATTTTAATGATACTGTAATACTTTGCCTGTTGTACCAAAGAACTACAATAGTGTGTTTATAACAGAGATCTCTCTTTTCTTGTCATCTTGTTTGTAGTTTATTGAATGCTTTGCTTCCAGCCCTAAAAAAAAACAGTATTGGAGATTGAAAGAAACTGGCCTGTCAAATGCTGTTTTTGATTCTGACTTCAAAGATATTGAAAGTTTAGTAGAGAGAAAAAAGGTGGTGGCTTGGGCTGACCAAACTACCAAACATTCAAACTAAAGTGATCTTCCAGGGATTTCTCTTCCTGTGACCTTCCCAGAGCTTGGACCAATTCAGTCTATTCCTTATTGTAAGTATTTTATATTTTATTCCATAAATGGAAGCTTATTTCTAAGATTTCTTTATATTTATTTTTTATATCTTTTGTATTTATATTTATTTTGCTATATTTATTTTTTATATTCCAATATAACAGTTGGTTTCTTTTAAATGGATTTTGTTATTTGATTACCACTGACAAAGAATCTAGCTTCTAAGTAATTTTAATTAACAAGAATCTCCCAGGACCTACCAGCATCTATATATTGATGTTCTGAATAACTAGCAGTTTCATTTCCTTCCCATTCTTATTTAAATTTTAACTTCAATTAAGGGCTAAAGTATATAAAAATATTCTTGCAATTTATAATAACTTAATCTTATAATCAACTAACACTATAGAATTCACTGTTTCTATTGACGTTTGTTATCTCTCATCTTTTTACAGATTGTGAATAAGATATTTTCATTGCAAAGCCGACATATAATCTTGGGTTAACATGATACTTTTTGCAGTGTAGACTGTAGCAATGTGGATTGCCCTGTCTTTGAGAGAGACAATGTTAGCCATTTGTTATGCTTATGTGCCCTCTGACTTGCACAGTCTGTCTTCCCTTGAGCTCTCTGGGTTTGTTTCACAAATACATTTTATTGGTTAAGCCTAGGTTTTGTGAGGTTTCACTTGAAGATTGGCACATTTTGTTCTGCAATTGTTATCAGTTACTTAGTTACTTAGTTTACTGTAAACAGTTTAAATCTTCCTATATCAGGAATGCGCTTCATTTAAAAGTTTAAGAACTTGGGAAATAGCCGGGTGGTGGTGGCGCATGCCTTTAATCCCAGCACTTGGGAGGCAGAGGCAGGTGAATTTCTGAGTTCCAGGCCAGCCTGGTCTACAGAGTGAGTTCCAGGACAGCCAGGGCTACACAGAGAAACCCTGTCTCGAAAAACCAAAAAAAAAAAAAAAAAAGAACTTGGAAATAAATCTGCAGGGATTTAATCAGGATTTTGGTGAGTAGTGCATCAGATTATTTTTGTAGGTGTTACTCAGAGTTTGTATTGCTGTTGCCAGATACCTAAGAATGGATTTATTTTGGCCAAAGATTTTGCAAAAGATCAGTCCATAGTCACAGGTGCAGATCATACTGTGAGCTGAGGCTACATTCTGGAGAAGTTGACAGAGATAGAACCAGGGAGGCCAGAAGACCTTGAAATTCAGGTTCCTGCCTCTTCCACTGACGCCACATATTGTTGAGACCCACATTCTGCCTCAACACTTTTGCCTCAACACTTTTGGGGCTAAGTGCTCTGGTCAAGAGAGACTGTGGCTCTTGGGGCAAGAGACGTGAAGAAAAACAAATTCATGATGATTACAAATGAAGACAAGACAGGACGTCTGATCAAGTCTCGTTTATTGAAGGGAATTCTGAGGTATTTATAGGCTTTTGCCACGTGCCTTGTAGGCGCGTGGATACCACGTGCCTTGCAGGTGTTGATATGACGTAAGCCTTACAGGCGTCTATAGCGTGGACAGCACGTGCACCCCAATGCCTTGCAGGCTTGGATAGCACATGCGCCTTACAGGCATGTATGGCGTAGATAGCACGTGGACAGCACGTGAACTGCATGCCTTACAGGCGTGGCCACCACGTGCACCTTGCAGCTGGGGGCAGTAAACAGCAACACAAAATATGTGGGATATCAGAGTGTGCTTCAGCTGTTGTAGGCTATTGAAAACCAAATCTTTTGTCAGGGTATATGGTTCCAGATGGCTGCAAAGTTGATCTAGCCGCTTTCTACTAAAGTTGGCTCCCAACAACACATCCTCCCACAACAGCACATACAGCTGGTTTAACACGTGAACCTGGGTGAGACATTTTATATTTATTATTTATTTTATTATTATTTTATATTCACACCATAGCCCTGTATATTTTCTTTCGTGCATTCATAAAACATGATTTGAAAAACCATGATTATAAAACCAAAACTTTTTTTTAAATTTAAGTACTTTATTGATATTTTGGCTCCCCCCAAAAATAATTTTCTGGTTGTAGATACCTACAGTATCAAATGCCTCTAAACCGAAACTGGGGAGCCCATGTAACAGTCAGAAATGTTGAATGTTGGATCATTTTGTGTCTTCGAGATACACCTCTATCAATAATATTAATATTATATAATAATATTATGTATAATATAATATTAATATATAATATATTGTATATTATATATTATTATATATTAATTATATTATATATTATATAATATATATCCTAACCCTGATGATATATAATATAATATATAATGTATCATATATTACATATAATATAATAATATTAATGTTAGTAATTAATATTATTAATCCATATCTCACATATGACATACTTGTACAGATTGTCAACAATAAAGGAAAATGTTTATTTGGCTACCTTTCAGGTTTTAAAAGCAAAGACGAAATGTTGTATTTTACAAACATGAATTTTCTTTTAGAAAAATATCCATTAGGTTTAATGTTCAGTGTTATTCTATTGGTTGTTTTGAGTATTTACTTCAACTGATTTCATAGTTTAAGTAGTTGCATGTATTTTTATTCCATGAGATGCATATGTTGCATCTATATATACAGTCTTAGAAAGATAGAAGAGAAGATGCCTGAGGCTATTTATAAACACACTTTTTAATCTTAGATATATTCAATTATGTTCATGGAGAGGGACAATCAGTTCAGTTTAAGTCCTGTGTATAATCATAAACATTATCAACTGGTTTTGTTCTTAAGTTTACAACATACTGAATTGTATTAAACTTGACTTTTTTCAACTGGTTTAAGAACCTTTAAATCATAGGCAGTATTTTTATTTAAAGCATGTACACGACATGCTTTCAAAACCTGATTAGATTAACCATAATAAATTTAACTTGTACTCTTATTGAACATTTAAAATAATAAATGATAGAAAACAATATTACAAAAAGGAAGTATTTTGATTTCTCCTGGTGTTTATGTCTAAAGAAAGAAAGCAGAGTCCCATCTGTTTTCTTCTACATCAGCTTCTCCGGGTTATTCTGAAGTCAATCTTACATCTATATTTTTTTCATTTATATCATTTGTCCCTAAGTGGAAATCTCTAATGTCTATACACCTAGTGTTATTTACTATATCATCAGTGTTTACATTTCCCTGTCACAGAAGTGACTTGTTTCTGTACTTGAGGTACAAAGTCAAAAATTGAGGTAGAAAGTCAGGCAAATGCTTTATTTCATCACTGATTAATCAGCCTCTTGTAACTCTTTTTGGCCCAGGGTCTTATTATGTAACCTCAGCTAACCTAGAACTGGCTATGTAGACCAAGCTGACTGAACTCACAGATATGGACTCCAGATCCCCCTTCCAAGGGCTGAGATTAGATGTATACAGCACCAGTCCCAGCCATACTACCTTTTAAATCTCAGGTTCTGTTGCATTTTTGTATTTGGTAATTGTGTGTTGCTCATTGTCTACTTAATGGGCATTAATATAATTTACATTTTTAATTTTTAATTTAATTTTTAATTTCAATTTTTAATTTAATTTTACATATGCTTCTTATATAATTTACATTTTTTGCTTCTTAGCATATGTGATTTCTTTTTCTATTCCTTTAAGAGTCTCTTCTCTGTGAATTGCCTACAAATTATTTCAGCACTTTTCTTGTACAATTGCCCTTTTCAAAATATTATTTACAGACACCTAGCTGTGAAGACATTTATTTGTTCATTTTATAATACTTAATTACTAAATGTAAAATTCTTAGGAAATATTTATGTGCTTAGGGATATGCACACAGGCACACACACAGGCACACACACGGGCATACACACAGGTACACACACGGGCACATACACGGGCACACACAGGCACACACACAGGCACACAGCAACAACTAGATTCATTGAGGAAATTAATAAAAAGACACGAAGGACAGTATATAGGTGGAAAGGAAAAGGGGAAATATAATTGTCTGAAAAAAATGTAAAAAGGACAAAAGGAAAGTCCAGCACTGTGCAGTACAAGCCCCTGCAGCATTGGACTGATTCTCTAATAAGGAGCACAGGTCACTTCAAAAGAGATTATAAGTAGATTACAGGTAATATGCTGGTTTTTAAAACATAGTCTGTTAGTTTTCACTAATAAATTTGAAGGATCTTACATATATATATTATATTATATAATATAATATATTTGTATGTAATGTATGTTATATGTAATATATATAATTTATATGTGTGTGTAATATATGTAATATCTGTAATATATAATATATGTGTAATATATAATATATATGTATGTAATATATGTAATATATGATATATATGTATGTAATATATGCAATATATAGGTAATATATAATATATATGTTATATATATCCAGAGTATCTAGACTTGTTTTCAAGTAGGGGAAAGGAGCCATACTAAATCATGACATGGGGATTCATCATCTCACTTGTTCCAAGAAAGTCAAGAATGAACAAAGGAAAGTAAACGCTAAGAATCAGAGTTAGAGAGAAGGCAGAGCACATGGGATTATTGTCAGGAATTTCACATTTATTTTGAATGATACATGTATGTTGAGCACGATCTTAGCATAGATGTGAGCTTGGCTGTGTATTAAATCTGACAGTGGTGATCAGATCATAATGTGGTCAGGAAAGTTCGCAGCATTAGGAGAGTATTACAGGAGCAAGTAAAGATGGAGTTGCCTCAGATAAGAATTAGAATTGCTGGGATCATATAGAATCTGGAGCTGGTGCTGAGAACAGCGGAATCCCCCGTCTACCTCTCTCCTCGGTCCTGGAATAGCACTACCGATCTCTAAGTAGCCCTAAGACATAATAAACCTTCAACTCTTCAGTAGTTTTTCTTATGAAAGTCAAGTAAAAGGCACATAAGCAAAAAAAAAAAAAAAAAAAAAAAAAAAAAAAAAAAAAAAAAAAAAAAAAAATTGCGTGAAGGATTCCAAAAATAAAATTCTCTGGGGACTGAGAAGAAAGAAAAAAAATGCCAGCTGATATAACGGAGAAAAATTCATCCTCCCGGCGGCTGCTACCCTAGCCAGTGTCAACAAGACATCAGAAAAACCAAAGACGGCCTCTGGTCACAGAACGTCATCAAAGCCTATCATGGAGAAGAGGTGAACGGCAGGAATAAATGAAAGTCTGAGCCTGCTGAAAACACTGATTTTGGATGTACTTAAGAAAGATAGCTCCCGGCATTCCAAGCTGAAGAAGGGAGACATTCTGGAAATGACAGTGAAGCACCTCCGGAACCTGCAGCGGGCGCAGATGACCACCGCGCTCAGCACAGACCTGAGCCTGTTGTTGGGGAAGTTCCGCGCCGGCTTCAGCGAGTGCATGAACGAGGTGACTCTTCCTGTCCACGTGTGAAGGCGTTGACACCGAGGTGCACACTCGGCTGCTGCGCCACCTGGCCAACTGCATGATTCAGATCAACGCCATGACCTACCCGGGCAGGCGCACCCCGCCTTGCAGGCGCCGCAGCCGCCCAAGTCAAGACCTGGGGGTCCCCTTCAGGAGCCATTCGCGCCGCCGCTGCTTGTGCCCATCCCCGGGGGCGCGGCGCCCCCTCCCGGCAGCGCCCCCTGCAAGCTGGGCAGCCAGGCTGGAGAAGCTGCCAAGGTTTTGGGCGGCTTCCAGGTGGTGTCAGCTCCTGATGGCCAGCTTGCCGTCCTCATCCCCAATGGGGCCTTCGCCCACAGCGGCCCGGTCATCCCGGTCTACACTAGCAACAGTGGGACCTCGGTGGGTCCTAACGCAGTGTCACCTTCCATGCAGACTCCATGTGGAGGCCGTGGCGGAACTGAGGGGCTCAGGCCACTGTTAACTATAAACTCCCTAGGCCACCTCTCTCTTCTGACGGACACTAAATACGAACTGGGATTTCAGGAAGAGACTTTTATAATTCGGTGGTTACTTTGTTGCTTTTTTTTTTAATTCTAAAGAGTTACTTTTTGTAGAGGGCCGTATTAAGTGACTGACTATGCACTGCATTTGTATATATTTTATATGTTCATATTGGACTGCGCCTTCGTATTATAAAAGTTGAGATGACATTTCGTTTTTTTTACACGAGATTTCTTTTTTTTATGTGATGCCAAAGATGTTTGAAAATGCTCTTAAAATATCTTCCTTTGGGGAAGTTTATTTGAGAAAATATAATAAAAGAGTGAAGGCTTTAAAAAAAGAATTAGAATTGCTGAGAATGGTATGGCTCGTGAGATTTTTGAGCCTGAAATCTAAAAGGACGGGTTAATGTTAAGATGGTTGGAAAAGACTTCACATGTTACAGGTTTTCAGAGTCAAAATAGTTTATATACAGGAGTTTAGTCAGGGCCTTGTTAAATTTCCTTAGAATAGATCCGAAGTGGAGATGTCGTGGTGCACAGGTAAAACTCGGCCGTTAAGGAGAGAGGTCTGGTAGTAAACTATAGCTTTGATGGTTAGTGACATTTACATAATATTAAATAATAATATTAATTAAAAATAATAATTTAAAGCTGCAGGACTGGATGAGGTGGGCAGAGATGTTAGGTCTTTCCTACATAATATTAAATAATAATAATAATTAAAAATAATAATTTACAGCTGCAGGACTGGATGAGGAGGGCAGGGATGTTAGGTCTATCCTTCAGTTCCTCCCTCACCGGCACTGGATTTCAGCTGTCAGGATGTCCTTTCCGGTGCTAACAATTTAGTTGAACTTTTTCTCGATACTTTTAGAATCATTTCCCATCCATAAATTTTACATTTTGTTCTTTCCATCCTCTCCTAATTTATTTTAATATAATAATCTTATACATTGTTTTCTTTTTTTTTTCTTTTTTTCTTCTTTCTTTCTTTTTTTTTCAAGACAGGGTTTCTCTGTGTAGTCCTGACTGTCTCAGAACTCACTCTGTAGACCAGGCTGGCCTCAAACTCAGAAATCTGCCTGCCTCTGCCTCCCGAGTGCTGGGATTAAAGGCATGTGCTACCACTGCCCGGCATCTATATTCATTTTCTTACTATTGAACAGCAAAGTATTAAATGAACACTAGGATTGTCTAATACTGAATTGTGGTTTGATGCTGAAACTGTAGCCCATATGACCTTTCTGGTAATCTACAACTAATCAGATTATCTCTTTAGTTAAAAGATTCAGTAAAAAAAATACAGATTGCTGAACCATATTAGCCTCTTGACTAGAAATGTAAATGTTGCTGAAGACTTATCTTATTTTAATTTTTATTGTTGTTACTTTCATTTTGATTGAGCTTTAAGGCAGGCAAGAGAGTTGTTCTCATTTGGAATTTATGGGAGTGTTTGTTGGAGTGGCTAAGGAAGGGAGTTTTGGTTTTCTGGAGACAGGGTCTCAAGTACCTGACTGTATTCGCCTACTCTGATCTCACCATGTACCCAAGATAAACTTGGACTTGTGACCTTTGAGACTCAGTTATTTTGATAGGAGAAACATCTGTATATGAATTCAAGTTTCTTCTGTAGTAAGAATTAAATAAAATCACACATTTTGGTTTAAAATTATTTGGACAGACTTCTCATTAATATTAAACTGACTTAGATACATTTCATAATTACTAAGATAATTACTTAAGACGTTTCACCCAGGTGCTGGTGAGAGGCTCAGGGGTCAGGAGGGTGCACCGTCCTTGCAGAGGACCTGAACTCGGGTCTCAGCACTCACATCAGAGAGGTCACAACCTCCTGTAACTAACGAGAGGGAATTCAAGTTCCTCTTCTAGCCACTGTGGCCAGCAACACACACAGGCACATACACACCCACACAGATTCACATACACGTAAATAAAATATAAAGTCATAGCTTTGCTTTTACATTTTAAAAAAGTATGCAAAGCAAATAGGCAAAAAAGTTTCTTTTTCTTTCAATTTGTTTACTGGAATATATACCACAGAGCTCATAACAAACCTTTTAATATTTACAGTTTGTTTCTCAACGGTATGCTTCTGCTGATGTATGTGATTCATCTAAGATAACTATCATTTTTATATATGAGGAGTGAAAACATAGATCACTTATACTATTACCTTTTGTTCTGGATCCAACTTACTACAGCAGAAAAGTGAATATGTGTGGCTTCCAAAGTGTCATATACATATACATCATATACATATACACATACATCATATACATATATATCATATACACATACATACACATCATATACATATATATCATATAGACATACATATACATCATATACATATAACACATACATATACATATATATCATATACATCATATACATATACATCATATACATGTACATATAATATAACATATACACATACATCATATACATATAACACATATGTATACATATATCATATACATATTCATATACATATAACATACATCATATAAATATACATGTACATATACATCATATACATAAATACTTAAATCTGTAACTCAGTTACATATTCACAGCACTAAAAGGAAACCAGTAATAAAAGATTAAAACCTCTTTTCAAAGCATTAATATGCTAATGTTTCTTTAAACTACTTGAAGAAAGAGGGGAAAATTTTCTACCTTCTAAGAGTATTCCAGCTGAGGTAGACTTTCTGAAGAAGTGAAATATGTGAACAATGCAGATGTTAAAGCAGGACAGGTGGATGATGGGAGAAGTAAGTGATAGACTGAGCAGTACAGGAATTGGGATGTGGTTCAGTGTTTCTTTTTGATAAATACTGTGATTTTTATCAAGATATCTTCATACATTTCTTTGTCAAACTCTCCTATAGTTCATTATAATGTGTAAGTGGCCAGTGTGTTGCTTTTATTATACCTATATTTTTTCTTCATATTTCTTTAAATACAGATTCAAGAAGTTTGAGAAAGATGGTGAATCAGAGGTGAATATCCAAACTTTAATTTTTCATTCACCAGTCAACAAATATTCATTCATAACCTTCTCAAAAATTTTTAAGATTTTACTTTTAACTATGTGTATTTGCATGTCTGTATGTGGGTTTGTACCAGAAGAGAGTGTCAGAGTGGTCGTGTCCACCTGAAGTGGAGACTGGAAACTGACCTTGCTTTGTTTTGTTAAAATTAAGATGATGCTTAAAAGGTCTACATACCTCTTTATTTAAGCTATTTCCTGTGCAACAGAACCATAAAAGATGTCTTTATTTAATAGAAAAATTTGAATGTCCTGTGTTTTATTTGGCTATTTTCTTTTCTTTCTTTTTTTTTCTTTTGGTTTTTCGAGACAGGGTTTCTCTGTGTAGCCCTGGCTGTCCTGGAACTCACTCTGTAGACCAGGCTGGCCTCAAACTCAGAAATCCCCCTGCCTCTGCCTCCCAAGTGCTGGGATTAAAGGCATGTGCCATCAATTATTGATCATTATTGGTTATCATTTAGTATTGATAATTATTGATTACTGTTTATTGATTATTGATTGGCATTGATTATTGATTGTTATTCCATCACCAACATCCCATGCCTCTGCTTCCCAAGTGCTGGGATTAAAGGCATGCACCATCAATTATTGATCATTATTGGTTATCAATTAGTATCGATGATTATTGATTACCATTTAATGATTATTGATCAGCATTGATTATTGATTGTTATTCCATCGCCATAATCCCCCTGCCTCTGCCTCCCGAGTGCTGGGATTAAAGGCATGTTCCACCACCGCCCGGTCCAGTCATCCCTTCAACTCATGGCTTTGCTTTCTGTGTTTCAGTGACAAGGTCTCAACCAAGATTTGAAATCATTAATTGGAAAGTCCCAGAAATTGACAATTTGAATTTTCTTTGCATGCCATTCTGACCTGTGTGATACCTTGTGCTATCTCTTACATCCTCCTCCACCAACCATTCCTTAATCCAGTATATCCATGTCCTGTGTGGTGCCTCCTGTGAGCCACGTGGTAGCCATGCTTAGAAGACTGCCTGTCATGCAATAAGCAGAGCTTGGTGTTCAGATAACACTTATTTTGCTTAATGATTTCCTATGAATGGAAGACAACTGATTCCGGCAGATGGATTTTCCAAATACAAGTCACAACCTGCTTCCATTAGGCAAAAAGTAGAAGTTTATCATTGGTATTTTTTTAGTGAAAAAACAAAGCGTATTTTAGGTTGAATCCCATCCCCTGATTTCAGGGCCCCACTCAGTGTCAGTGCTGGAAAAGTTGTCTGTGGGCCTGGGTGACTCCTGTCCTTTGCTCAGGTGTCACCGATCAATACTAAATTTTCTGAGTCTTTACACGCTCCCGTGTTTTAACTCAGACGTTGCAAATCTTTGTACAGAGAATGTTCTCAGAATGTAGACACAGTCATTATTATATTTATATTTTATTTTATATTTTACATTTTATTTTATATTTTATTTTATAATTTTTATTTATTTTATTTTAAGTTTATTTAATGTTCTATATTTTATTTTATATTTATATTTTATTTTACATTTTATATTTTATTTTATATTTTATTTTATAATTTTTATTTATTTTATTTTAAGTTTATTTAATGTTCTATATTTTATTTTATATTTATATTTTATTTTATATTTTACATTTTATTTTATATTTTAATTTTATTTTATGTTCTGTATTTTATTTTATATTTTATTTTATATTTTACATTTTATATTTTATTTTATCATATTTTTATTTATTTTATTTTATATTTTATATTTATATTTTATTTTATATTTTAAAGTTTAAAATTTATTTTACTATATTTTTGTTAATTTTACTTTATATTTCATATTTTATTTTAATTTTTGTATATTTTATTTTACTTTTTATTTTACAAGCTGATTATTGATTTTCATCAACTGATGACTGTCATCAATTATGGATCATTATTGGTTATTGATCGGTATCAATTACTGATTAGTATCAACTGCTGATTATTGATCATTGATTATCATCGATGTTGGCCATTTTTTATTATTGACCAGCATCAAGCATTTGTCATTGATTAGTATTGATTACTGATTATCATGATTATTGATCATTATTCCATCACCATCATGCCCCTGCCTCTGCCTCCCGAGTGCTGGGATTAAAGGCCTGCACCACTATTTATTGATTAGCACGTTTATTGATAATTGATTAGCATTGATTACTTTATAATTTGTCATTTTTTTCACTGATTAATACTAACTCTTCTGAGTCTTTACATGCTCCCATGTTTTAACTCAGATGTTGCCAATGTTTATACCGAGAATGTTCTCAAAATGAAAACACAGTCATTATTAAATACATGTTTTTTCAGAAATGTTGTTATGTAAATTGTGTATTTGTGGTTATAAATATGTTAATGGCTGGCACATCAGATACCATACTGTGACATAATATTAAAGAATATAATGTAGAAAGTAACTTGACTGTTTGCAGACTAGTCGTGACTATTCTGTTATATTCTCTTTGGCATTAATAATTATATCCTGCCGCTAACTAAGGTTAAAAAAGATTAATGATAGATGTGCACATAATTACTTTTTCGTGACTTCCTTTCCCTCGATTAGATGAGCTTGAAAAGAATAAGCTCTGGTATTTTCCACTTCTTAGGTTTCAGGTACATATGTAGGGTATATATGTTCTAACACAGCTTGAAAATATTAAAATATCTCATGTATACTTTATCTACTATTCGCAAATTGTTTCACTTTAAAAAAAAAAACAAAAATGAAAATTAGAGTTTAAAAGCTCTTGACCTTGCAAAATACACCAAACTGAGTTTTATCTGATTAAATTGGGAATGAAATTTAATCTTAACAATATTTTAGTTTTTTTCAATCTTTAGCATCAGTGCGTTTTACTCCTTTGACATGTCTCCACAGTGTGAATAACAAGGACACTTATGTTCATTGTGGCAAAGCACCTGGGGAATAGTCTACAGAACTGCTACCTGGATGCAGTCACTTTATCTAAATTATATTAGCATCTTTAAAGTAATAGCTAGATTTATTTTTAAGTATTTCTAGTACCTCCAATTACTTACACAGGATTGCACAATTGTTATTTCTGCATTTGATTTTATTATAAAATACAATACATAAATGAAGATAGTTTAGAATGCCTTAACTAAATTGTAAACCTTTTCCCACAAGTTCTATATCAAATGCTTCATTAAAATCTGATGAAAGTTGTGGATTTGCTGAATGCATTCGACTGGGTAATTCAAGTGTTAAACTCATGTAAGAAAACAGACTGAGAGTGGGTATGTTCATCTGATGTTTAATTACATAATTAATGGTCATAGCACCTTAGTTTTATGTCTTCATAGACATCTCCCTTTATACTTTGTGGTAGGATAGGTAGGAGTTTTATATATAATATGAAAGGAAACTTAAGCTCCATTATAAAGCAGGTATTCAAGAGTGCACAAGTGCTAAAGTAGAGCCAGAAGTCAGAACTAGATTTCCCAACTTGTTGCTCTGTATACCATTATTGTTGTATAGATTGTCTCATACTGCAAAAAAAACTAATAACTGAAATAAAGGTTAAATATATTATAATGTCAATCATATATATGTGTGTGTGTGTGTGTGTGTGTGTGTGTGTGTGTGTATTTAATTTTTTGTTTCTTTTTGAGACAAGGTCTTAATATATAGTACAAGCTAGTTTTGAACTTCTGACTCAGCTGTTCACTGCTGAGTTTACTGGCACATGCCACCATATTTATCAACTATATTTTAAAAATAAACTATATCCCCTTGACATTTTTTTCTCCCAGCCCTTATGTTGTTTTTTTTTTTTTTTTCAAATTTGGTCTCTGAGTCATTTATGTAATTACTCTGTAGTCTCTACCATGTTCCTAGCTGTAAGCATATTATGACTCCCTTTGATAAGCTGAAAAAAATATTAATGAAGCACCAGATATACCCTTAATCACATGTAGAAAAGACATGTGTCCATGGCAGCAAAAGGCTTTCTGTTTGACTACGTATGTATTGTATCAACCAGTTCTAGATCACAAGGCCCAGGCAGACCTGTCTCCAGCACAATAATTCCTATGGCTTCCTTCAAAAACTACCTGTTTATGAAGCATCCATTTTGTGCTAGGTCCTAAAATGAATATGAAGATTAATGAGAAGGTTTCTTCTCTGAAGGAACTTGAAGATTTTTGAATTTAAGATAGTCTCATGAGATAGCATATAGGCCTCTGGATAACATGAAACCTTTTCCTTTATTTTTTCCTCAATAATTTTGCTAATTACTATGATGATGAGTGATGCGTGTTTACTTTTTCAAAGGATACATCTATTGTGTAGATTTTAAAATCAGACAATAGGTTAAAATAAAATTATTAAAAATAATGTAGTATTTGGGGGTACCAAGATAAATTTCATTAAAAATAGAATTATCAATGTGGGGTGAGTAAATATGTGATTTTACAGACAACCATAAGCTATTAGTGTTCCTTTTATGAGCTTGAGTGCCATTGTATTTGGTGCACAGATATTTACACTTGCAATCTCTTCTTGGTGATCTTTTCCTGAGTGTAGAGTGGCCTTCCATATCTCTTCTGAGTAGTTTTAATTTTGTCTGTTTTATCAGATAGTAAAATTACTCACCTGTTTTCTGCTTGTGTCTATTTTCTTTTAATACTGATTTCATCCTTTAGGTGATGTCTATGATGGTAAGGGATATTTCTCAGATGCCTTTGTGTCTTATTATTGGGAAATTGAGATCATTGATACTGAGAGTTATCAATTAGCTGTGCTTAATGATTCCTGTTATTTTGTTCTTTTCTTTTTTTTTTAATTTACTGCTTTGGAACAATTCAGTGTCTTCTTGGGTGTGGCTAGTCACCTTAGATTGAAATTTTCCTTCTAGTGCCTTCTTTGGAGCACAAATGTTTAAATTTGGTTTTAAAGTGAAATGCTTTTCTTCATCTTATTGTGATTGATAGTTTTGCTGGGTACCATAGTCTTAACTGGAATCCGTGGTCTCTCACTTTGTTAAACCTTGGGCCTTTTGCTTTCAAAGTTTCCATGGAGAACTCAGGTGTTAATCTAATAGACTTCCCTTTTTATGCCTTTCCTTCTTTATGTATGTTCTGAACATTTAGCATTTCGGTGGACATGTGTCATGAAATTTTTTCTAGTCCTCTCTGGTTGGTTGTTTCCATGCTTATTGATCCTTTTTTAGCCATCTCATCTTTTAAATTGGGGGAGTTTTCTATGATTTTTAAAAATAATATACATAAATATTTTTGTGCCTTTGGTCTGGTATTCTTCTCATTCTATTCCTATTACTTATAGTTTTGTTTTTGTTTTTTTTTTATGGTACAGCAATTTCCAAGGTGTTTTGTGCTTTGTTTATTTTAGATTTAACATTTTCTTTTTTTGCTTGCTGTTCTGTTCTCTGGTTCTGTTGGCTACCTTGTGTCCTATGAAAGTATGGTGGCTGTGGGGTCCTTGGTAAAGAGTACTTCCATATTCCTGCCCTGTGTGGCTATTGGGAGTTTCTGTTAAAAGGTCTCTCTGTGGTTCTAGGATAATTCACTAAAAAGGAATGGATGGGAAGGAGAGGCTGAGAAAAACAGAGGGGAAAGGCTAAAGAAGCCCTGGTCTGAAACAAGGCTTGGAAACTTCAGAGAATCTGTTGTAGTTTAAATTGGGTTAATTAGCCATGAATTCTAAGAGTAAAATTGCGTCAATAAATTGTTATAGGTGGAATGAACAAGGAGTTTTGAATGACAGTTCTTTATATTTATTCATCTTTATTTCTTCTCTAGGCTCTAAAAAAACATCAATAAGACAAATTCAAACATGCTTAGAAAATTTAGAAGAAACACTTCAAAAAATGTACAATCAGAATAATCAGTGTCCTTTGTGTGGTATTTGTTCCTTCAGAAATGTATTTCAAGACTGAGAAAGAGGTCCATCTAAAACCATTTGCTCAAATACTTTCAGCAAGCACAATTAAACTTTAAAAAAAAAATACTGTAAATACAAAATACTGGCCTCCAAAGATGTTTGCATCCTAACTGCTAGAACCTATGAGTGTGTCACTCAGGATGTCTGATGAAGAGCTTGAGGTGGGAAGAATTATCGTTGATCAAATGGGAGGACCCAACATCATTATAAGCATCCTTTTTAGAAGGAAGCGAGAGAGTCACATCACAGTGCAGATACAAGACTTGGAAGCACAATGGAGGCTGGGCTGGGCACAGTCAAGGCAGTGTGTGTTACCAGCCCCTTTTATAGTGAGTCAGGCACACCTGGCAATTGCCAGGTAACTGTGGGGTGGAACCTACACAAAATGCTAACAATGTGACCCCTAGAGGCTGGTAAGGCAGCCAAAGGCATCTTCCCTACTGCATTCTGAAGAACTGCAGAAACACCTGAACTTATCCCCATGAGACCTGTTTTGAACTTCTGGCCTCTAGAACTGTAAGATAATAATTGTTACATTGTTTTGAGCTTCTAAGTTTACAGTAATGGATGGCAGAACCAAAGGAACCCTGAGGTGCCTAGTAAAAATGAAACCTTCTCAGAGTTCCTCTACCAAGAAATGGCTTTTAAAGACTAACTGTAAGGCATGTGGAGGGGCCTGGGATGTATTTGCCTGCCATGCATGAGGTCCTGGGTTCCATGCCGAGGGCATGCCTAGTGCATAAAGTAGATATAGGCACATGCCTGTAATCCTAGCATTTAAGAGTTAGGGAAAGAAGGATCAAGAGTTCAAGATGGGGGCTAGAGAGATGGCTCAGAGGTTAAGAGCACTGAGTGCTTTTCCAGAGTTCCTGAGTTCGATTCCCAGCAACCACATGGTGGCTCACAACCATCTGTAATGGGATTGAATGCCTTCTTCTGGTGTGTCTAAAGAGAGTAACAGTGTATTCATATAAAATAAATAAACCTTTAAAGAGAGAGATAGAGTTCAAGATGGGGCTGGAGAGATGGCTCAGCAGTTAAGAGCACTGACTGTTCTTGCACAGGACAGGAGCTCAGTTTCCAGCATCCTCATGGTGGCTCACAAACATCCGTAACTCCAGTTTCAATGGATCTAATGCCCTCTTCTGATTCTGTGGACACTAGGCATGCATGGGGTGCACTTAAATAAAAACACTTAAATAAAACATACACCTGGGCCCATAGGAAAAAAAAAAAACAAAAAAAGGATTTAAAAGAATTCAAAATATACTCAACCACATAGTAAGCTTCAACCCAGCCTAGCTACATGAAACCCTGTCTCATTAAAAAGAAATTAGTACATTTCCAAGGGGCAGGGCATTGTGGTACACACATTTAAACTCAGCACAATATAATATTTAAACAATATTAGTCCCAAATATTGTTCTCTGACCTCCACATGGCTGCTGTAGTATATGCCCCCAACACTCACACACAATAAATACATCATAAAGTTCATTATGAAGTGACAGAAAAACTTACAAGAGTAAAAAAGTACTTCATCTGACTACTAATGTAAAAACTCATAGAATTCTGCCTGCCTCTGCTTCCTGGGCCTGGGCTCAAAAGGATGCATGACCACTCCTGTCCTGGTGAAGGAAGATGTTTTACCTCAGCAACAGAAATGGTAGTGTGTTCCCACTACTCAGCAACAAGTCTGAAATGCTTTGTTCTTTAGGATATGTGAAAATAAAGCCAAGGGCCTCAGGCTTGCAAGCAGCACCCAGGCTGCCTCAGTTAGCTGGGCAGGCTTACTCCTGAGGCAGAGTCATTTGTACCCTGGACAGGTCACAGAAAGTCAGCAAATGGGGATTAAGGACCAGCTTAGACCAGTTAGATTACATGAGGTCCCAAATCTCTCACTTATCAGGATAAATCCAAATTTGACTCTTATTGCTAAAATAAAAAATAAAAAGTGAGGTACATGTTTCTTACAAACCAACCTGGGGGCACTATCATGCTGTCTATTATCAGCAATGAGCCAATTTGACCCCTTTCCAAAGAAGATAGGCAGGGCCTGAAGGGTCTGTCGGAGTCAGGCTAATCCTCCAATCATCTTCCTGTCCTACCACAGTAATGGAAAAGTGTTGGTAATAAAGAGGTTAACGATCTTCTTGTCTGTCGCATTAAACATACTTTTACATGACCTAGAGGGTCTTACCCAACAGCCCCCATGATATGACTCAGCATCACATGTCACCAGGTGTCACTTCCACAGAGGCTACCAGCTATCAGTGGTGCAACCAAGTCACCGTGTCCCTGCTCCAATCAAAACACAGGCTTCACTTCAGGAGTTCTTATTACAGTGCGGGACACAGAACTAACACAAAACTCAGCAGCCACAAACATGGAAAATGGTATTGCACACTGCACATGCCAAGGCATGCCTGGGGCCCTGGGCCAGTTAGTGAGCTCAGCTTCCTGAATGTCAACCTGAAGTGTCTTCTTCATTTCATCTTATTATCCAGATGGTTTAAATATAATGCATACATAGAGCTAAAAAAAATTAAATAGCAAAAAAGACATAGAGAAAGCCTTGCCATCCTTATCCCCATTTACTCTGCTCCTCCTTTCCTGGCAGGTGACTTTCCTCAGAATTATTGTATTCTTTCAGAGAAAACAAAACAAAAGCCCAAGCAAACAAAAAACCCACATGTGGGAAGCGGCTCCGCTCTTGCCATTACAAGGTGGCACTTGGCATAGGCATTGCTTGAGAGAAAAGACAACTCCATATATGGAGTTGTATGCACTGAGAGGTGTGGTTACCTGATCACCCCACCTCGCATCATTGAGAATGGCCAATCACCAGTGACTTCGTGGCAGCTGCTGAAAGGATTAAGGCAATGCTTATAAGGGGCTGCAGGAGCTGGGGAGGAGGGAGAAGAGAGAGAAGAAGCTCGCTATACAGGAATAACTGAATAAACTGCTTGAAGAAGAACACGGTTGCTGTTGCCTTATTCCACTGGTCGGACGTGGGTAGCAACAGTTATCTGAAAAAGAAATAATTTTTACCTTTATCTAGTATTTTCAGAGCTATTCATTGTTTTTTTAAAGTTATTTTAAAATAGAATTTTTTTGTAAAATGTGCAGTATAAAAAGGTATCATACAAGAATTTAAATCCCATACTCATTAAGTTAAAGTAACACTTTGAGAATTCTAATTTTTCTATTTCAATTGATCATATGAAACTGATCATAAATCATTTAAAATATAATTAAATATTATCATTTAATTAATGTTCTTAAAATTATTTATAAGAAGTTTTGTTAAAATATTTAGGAGAGATGACAGAGGTTCGGGTTAGTCAACAAAATGATGGACTGGGTATTAGGTCTATCTTGTACCTCACTGGTACAAATTGGTATAGTTATGCTCTAATTGTATTTTGAGAGAAAAGTTTTATTTTAACAGTAAGGGTGATATGTACGAGGAGCTAAGGTGGGAGGAGTACAAAGAGAAAGAGAAGCAGTAAGGAGAGGAGGAGAAGATGGAGAGGAGAACCTAGGTGATGAGAGAGAAAAAGAGGGGGGACATGGAGGCAGATGTCCATGTGTCTCCACCAGTCAAAGATAGTTTATATATCTAGGTTGGGTATTGGGTTACACTTCTGATTGACCATTACCAAACTTATAAAGTCTTTGATTACTATTTTAAAAAAATTATATAAAAGCAAAAAGGAAAAGTGGGGATGGGATACAGGTTTTCTAGGGAGGAAAATTAGGGAAAGGGGATGGCATCTGAAATTTAAATAAAATATCCAAAAAAAGAATTTGATTTTACAGGCCCAAACCAAACTGCAAAGCTTACTGTCCTTCTAACAAGAAGCAGATCATATAATCATTCATGTTCATTTGATCTGGGCCAAGCAGTGCCAGTTCTCCTCATAAGTGTTCAAGGGCTACATGTAGTTCATGCCAGATAACAGAGAAACTACTAAGTCTAATTGGGATTTCATTCTGTCTTTCACCCTGCTAAGATTTTTACCTTTATTTTGCTATTACTTTTGTTATACCAAACTCTTTTCTTTAGCTATTCATACTCTAGATTGGTGGATAGTTTTAATTGCCTGTGGCCTGCTTGTCTCTGCCCTCAGACTAAATTCAAGGTAATAAATGAGAAACATATTCATTCCTTGTGCTTTGTTTTCTAAAAGTTAACTTCAGATTTTTTTGTGTATTTTTCCTCTTTTGTTGTTTAAAATATGCCTTCTACCACTCTATTTGTAACGCTATTCCTCAGGAAGTTTGTTTTGTTAGAAGCTACTCAGCAAAACCAGAAGAAAAGTTATTAGATAATATTTGAAATGCAGATGCATGTTTATTATCTCCAATTAAGTATCAATAATTAAATTGAAAGCATATTTTTAATCATATTGAATATATTTTTCTCATTATTCAATTTGCTCACACCCTTTTCACTTATGATTTTGTTAATTTTGATACTGTCTCTGAACCCTCTGGTTAGTCTGGCTAAGGGTTTTTCTATCTTATTGATATTGTCAAAGAACCAGCTCTTGGTTTTGTTTAGTCTGTGCAGTGTCTTCTTTGTTTTTAATCAGTTCATTTCTGCCCTGAGTTTGATTACTTCCTGCTGTCTAAGTCTCTTAGGTGTGTTTGCTTTTTTTTTTGTTCTAAAGCTTTCTGGTGTGCTGTTAAGTTGCTTGTGTAGGATCTCTCTGGTGTGTTTATGAGGGCACCTAGTGCTATGAATTTTTGTCTTACCACTGCTTTCATGTGTTCCATAAGTTTGGATATGCTGTGTCTTCATTCTCATTGAATTCTAGAAAGTCTTTTATTTCTTTACTGAGCAAGTTATCATTGTGTAGACAGTTGTTCAGTATGTGGCTTTCTGATGTTTTTGTTATTGTTGAAGTCCAGATTATCCAGTACTAATTTCATAGGATGGATGAGAATATTTCAGTCTTCTTGTATCTGATGAGGTTTGATTTGTGACAGATTTTTTGTTGTTGTTGTTGTTGTTTTCAAGACTGGGTTTCACTGTGTAGCCCTGACTGTCCTGGAACTCACTGTGTAGACTAGGCTGGCCTCGAACTCAGAAATCCACCTGCCTCTGCCTCCCAAGTGCTGGGATTAAAGGAGTGTACCACCACTGCCCGACGATTTGTGACAGATTACATGGTCAATTTTGGGGAAGATACCATGAGGTGCTGATAAGATATATATATAATTGTATGTCTCTCTTTTCATTTCTGATTTTGGTAATTAGGACATTGTCTCTGTGTCCTTTCATTAGTTTTGCTAAAAGTTTATATATCTTGTTGATTTTCTCTATCTATCTATCTATCTATCTATCTATCATATATATATATGTGTTTATATATATAATCATATATATATAAACACATATATCTATATATGTTTATATATCTATCATAATATATATATTTATATAATGTATGTATTATTGTAGGGTGAAATGTTTCATATGGAAGAATCAGAGGAAAAACTTAAGGACATGAAGAGGATGGCAATCACATAGGAAGAACAACAGTGTCAACTAACCTGGACACTTTAGGGCTTCCAGAATCTAAGCCAAAATCCAAGGGGCATACAGGGATGGTTCATGGCCCTGGGCATGTGTGCAGCAGAAGACTGCCTTGTCTGGCCACAATGGGAGAAGATGCACTTAACTCTGTAGAAACTTGGTGCCCCAGGAAAAAGGGAAGCTAGTGGAGGTGAGGTCCTGGTGGGTGGGTGGGTGGGTGGGAAAGAAACCCCTCAGAGGCAGCAGGGAGGAAGATGGGGAGAAGATCTCAGGGAAGAGTAACTAGGAAAGAAGGCAACTTTGGAATGTGAATAATTTTTAAAAATTTAATTAAAAAGGAAAAAAGAAATATAATTGCAAAAAATATACCTACATTGACTTTGAAAAAGTGTAGGCAGTTTCCTGGTAGAGAAAATGGCATTAATACAATACTCTTTGACCCGGCTGCTATGTGCAATGTTAGATTCTGTGATCTGTAACATGACACACACAGTTACAGCTAATGGCCTTTGTCTAAATCATCTGACCTGACCTAACACTGAAAGTGCATTGGACATATTTCCAAAGTTGTAAATATGTCCAATATATTCCTTGGATTGTGCTAAAGTTTCCAAATTATATACCTATCAATCTAGTTTGTTTTCATTCACCTGACATGAATAAATACACTCTGGCAAATTAGAAAACTATTACCCTGTCACCATCAGGATTTTTTTTTTGTTGGTAATGGTGACTCCAGTATTAGTGATTGGAAGTGACGTTATTAAAACCATCATCACAACAAAAGTCACTTATTTTAAAAAGTGGTTCACTTGCCACCATGTCCAATTTAAGGAGAAAAAACAACCATGCCATTAATCAAACATTGGGTTAAATGTAAGCTGAATACTTCACAGACTCTGTCATGGAGCCTATGTTGGGTCCCACCATAAATTTCATTGTGTGGACACAAACTATTGTATATCAAGTACATTGACCTAAAATAGACCTTTTCACTTCCAGAATTTATAGCCACATTCCATTCCATGATGTTGGTACTTGATTGTGTAATAAGGAATAACATTTATCACCCTCTGGTTAATGAGTGTGAGCCCATTTATATTGCCAAAGAAGGTCTTGAATATTCCAACATAGCTGAAGTACAAGAAAAAGCCTTTGAAACCAACTATATGAAGATAATAAAGGTCCTTGAAGTGGAAATAATAAAAATCACTTAAAGAAATTGAGGAAAGCACAAACTATTGGAGTAAATCAATAAATACCTCAAAGACAGCCAGGAAAACACAAACAAAAGTGGAGGAAACCAACAAATCTTATAAATAAAGCCAAGAAAAACAAACCTAGAGATGAAGGAAACAAAACTGTTGAATACCTAAAAGTGGAAATAGAAACATTAACAAAAGGACAAACTGAGGGAATGATGGAAACAAAACTTTAGGACTGCAAAGAGGAACTAAGGAGGCAAAATTCAAAAGAGCATAAAGGGATAGAAGACAATTCTCAAGCATTAAAGATACAATAGAAGAAATGGAAATATCACACACAGAAAATGTTAAATCTAAACCTTCTTGATATAAAATATCTAGGATATCTAGGACATTGTGAAGGGATGAAAAATAAGGCTACTCAGACTAGGGGATGAATATTAGATCAAATTCTCAGAAAATACTGATGACAAAATCTTAGAAAAATTTCCTAACATAAGGAGGGAGGTGCCTATCACAGTAAAAGAATCATCAAAACACCAAACAGAATGGACCATAAAATGAAGTCTCTTTCCTATATAATAATCAAAACATCCAGTCCAAAGAAAGAATACTAAATGCTGCAAAGGTCAAAGGCAAGAAACATACCAATGAGGATCTATTAAAATTGCAGGTGTCCTCTCACTGGGGTCTGTAAACGTCATCAGGGCTTGGACATATATACTACAGAATCTACAGATGCCCAGATTATTATATGCAGAAAAAATTTTAATTGCTATTGATGGAAAAATCGGATAGTCCATGCTAAAGTCAAATTTAAACAATGTCTATCTACACATACAAACTTACACAAAGTTATATGCACTGGTGAGAATGGGGTATTGAAATCTTGAAATATAAGTATATGAGTGTTATGTGAGTTTAGCTTTAAAATACTTTTTTTGTTTTACAAAGGTTGATGACAATGAGTTTAAGGCATAAATGTTACAACTTGAAATGTCATCTTTGGTGATTTTTTTTCCTTTAAGAAATTTGTAATGTTTTTCTCCAATTCTTTTGATTAATTTTGTTTAAAATTTATTTTGCTATATTTTAAAATGACTACACCAGCTTGCTCCTTTGGTCCATCTGCTTGGAGTATCTTTTTACATCCACTTACCTTGAATTAATGCCTATTCTTGATGTTGAGCTACATTTCTTGTCTGAAATTGAAGAATAGATTTCTATTAGCATCTATTCTGTTAGCTTTTGTCTTTTTATTGGTCAACTGTGGTCATTGATAATGAGAGAGTCAATGAACAGTGATTGTTAACTCCTTGTATTTTGTTGTTGTTGCTGCTGCTGCTGGTGTTGGGGTATTTTTGTGCTTTTCTTTCTTTTGCAGATAATACAAGATTATATACTACCTGTGTTTTCATGTATATTGTTAACTTCATCATAAAGTTTGAAATGACTGTTGACATTTGTCACATTTTTTCTACATAATAAATAACCTCAAGTAACTCAATATAAATGTGTTGGGGAAGATCCTACAAATTATTTGTTGTCACAGATTAATTTTGATATTGTTGAAGTGCTCAAAGACTATTTTAATATACAAAGTCCTAATAGATTGATTACTTACTGAAGAGTTTAGTCTTCTATAAAGATATCAGAAAGTAAAAGACTTTAACACATTGACCACGTTTATGGGGTTTCTCTGCATTATGACTTTTTCTCATGGTTTCTAGGATGACTGCCACATGCAAAGGCTTTACCACATTGCTTATTCATAGCATTTCTCTCCAGGATGTGTTCTTCTATGTTCATAGATGACTGTGTTGTGAAAAGGTTTTATTTCATTGATAAAATTTATAAGATATGTCTTCAATATGTGTTCTGCTATGTATTCAAATATGTCTATAATATACAAATGTTGGGAAGAAGCAAAAGAAACTTGCCATAAGGACTGCCTTTTTGTTGCCAACCTCCATTTAATCATAAATTCAAACTAAGTTTTAGGTCATAGGGTACCTGTGTACTTAACAATATCTGACCACCATTCATCATTCATGTTTTATTACCTAAAACATAACATTTCCTAACCATGATTTCTGTTATTCATGTTTTATTTCTCAAAATATAATGCATGTTCCTAACCACAAAAGAACAAATGGCTGTCATAGTGTAGACCATACAACTTACATTCTGTATCATTTGACATACAGTAACAACAGAAAAAAAATGTGATTGGGAAAAATGTAACTGTAACTTTGCACAGGACTTTGTGGTTTTGACTTTTAGATGCTATATTACTTTCTGGCTCAGGGTGGGGGGTGAGGCTGGGTATTGCAGCTAGGCTTCTGAGTATAATTTTGTGGCCCTGATTTATCAGTAGTGACTTGATTACAATGAATTCTTATCATTTGCCTCATCCTGTGGTTGAGTTGTATTGGATCTCAGTGGACCTCGTGACATAAAGGCTTTAGCACAGTATGTAACCACTTTCTAGTATGCCTAGTTTCATAATGATGAAGACTGCAGAGGTGTGCAAAAGCTTCATTATACTAAACATGTCCATTAGAACACTGTGGGTGTTTTTAACACTGTGTTTAAGACTCAGATGGTGTGTCTTGAGACAGAGTGGGTGTGTTCAGAGTCACAGGGAATGTGCTTAAGACTCAGGGAGTGTCCTGAGTCACAGGGGGTGTGTCTTGAGTCACAGGGGGCATGCTTAGACTCTAGCATGTATACTTTCATGATAATGAAGGACTAGAGAATTGTGCAAAGGTTTGACCTTATTAAATACACTCACAGGGTTTCTGTCTTAGTGTTTTCAATGGTATGAAGATAAATAACAAACAAGGCAACTCCTATAAAAGCAACAGTTTAATTGGGACTGGCTTACAGTTTCAGAGAGTTAGTCCTTTTTCATCATAGCAGGAAGCATGGCAGGCATGCAAGAAAACATGATGCTGGTGAAGAAGCTGAGAGTTCTGCATCTTGATCCAAAGGCAGCTAGGAAGAGACTGTCTGCCAGGGAGCTAGTACGAGGGCCCATTCTGCACTGGGTGGAACGTCAAAGCCTTCAGTGATGCACTTCCTACAAGGCCACATCTCAAAATAACTTCCTTCTACTCCCTGATCCAAGCATATTTATACTACCACATTCCACTGCCTGGCCCCCATATGATTGTGCAAACACATGATTGTATGAAAGACTATATTTAAAAATAGCATAATAAAAATATGTGAGGTTCAAATTAAGAAGTCCTCATCATCTATAGAAGTCTCATAAATGTTAAAAGTCCAAAGTTCAAAGTCTCTTCTGAGATCATTCCAATCATGTAAATATAATCCCCAATACCTTCAAAAACAAATAGCACATAATATCCATCCAAATTCATAAGATATAGGTCACCATTCCTAATCACCTTTGTGAGGAAATACTGGACCAAGAAAAGAACAAAAGCCAGCAAGGCAATCTCCAAACTCTGCATCTGCATGTCAAAGTGTTCTTCAGATCTCCAACTCCTTCCTGCTTTGCTCACTGCAGCACAATTCTTTCTCTTTGGCTGATTTTATTTCCTGAAACTAGTTTTCCTGAGAAGGTATCTTATAACTCAGGAATCTAAAACTCTTGGGGTCTCCAAAGTAACTTCAAAATTACAGCTTTTTGTTCCAGTATCTGGGATTCACAGATGATTTTCTGCCCTCCTCAAAAGAAGCTGGGTCTCTCTCCAACTCTTCCCTCTGAAGTACACTAGGTTCTGCTTGACTCCACTCAACTGCTGCTGCTGTTCTTTCTGCTCATCCCACAGGACTGACTTCTTCAATATATTGGGTTCTTCTGTGACAAACAGTCTTCACTGAATTCCTCTCATGCTCCCTTCATGGTGCCAAGCCTTAGCTGCACTGCATGAAACATCCATGCCTTAAAACCAGTGCCACCTGGGTGAGTCTTACAAAGGACTGAGTCAAGCTGCACCACAAGACACAACCTTGGCTAACTCTGGAATACAACTTCTTTCTCCTCTTAGGAAACACTTACCAGAAGATTTCACCTCAGTGGTGCTAGTTTCTTCTTTATCACCACTAATTTTTTAACTACAGCCAATCAGCATCAGTTGTCTGAGTCATCCCTTCTATTCTTTCCTCTAAAGCCGGAGCCACACGGACAAAGCTGCTGAGTTCCTCTGTTTTTTGGGGGTTGGAACATGGCCTCTTCTATTACATCATGACCAGCTTTCTATTTTTCAACAACTTAACTGCCTAAGCTCGGCTGTCCTTGAACTTGCTCTGTAGATTAACCTTGAACTCAGATCTACATGGTTCTGTCTTTTGAATGCTGGGTAATACCTGTGTAACACTTTGCCTATACCTAAGCTTTTTATTAACTTAAACTTGCTCTGTACCAGGATGACTTGAATCAGAGATCTGCTTGACTTTCATCTCCTGGGATTTAAGGTGTATACCACCATGCCTGGACCTAAGTATATCCTATATCCTTTTAGATTTTAAATTGAAAACAAAGTATAGTAATCACATTGTTCATTGTCAATTTGACACATACTTGTATCTTCTTATTTCCACATAAAAACTATATCCAGTTAATAATAATGCCTAACATTATACAGTTCTCATCAATACACCTTCATATCCATGTTTAGGTGGATGGAATCTTGCCATAATATCATCATTTCTTTAATACCATTGTGTGTCTTTGATCATAGGATTTAGCTTCATTCAACTTCCCAGTGAGATTTTTTTCTTTGAAGCTAACATTTCATATTTTTCCTTTCTAAGATTACTAAGCATGATCAAAACAGTCACCATGAGAGTAAACACAGGCCAAAGGCTATGCTTGGCTTTCCTGAGACTTCTTTGTCAATGCAATTAACAAAATAAACCTCTTTACCTTCAGATGAGAGCAAAACACAGCAGCATTCTTCAGAAAAACATTATAAAAATTATATACAAAATTCAAACCACCCTTAGAACATATGTGTTCTACTAGGACATCCCATGAAGTTCCACTTAATGCATGTACAAACCCAAAGTCTAAAAATCCACATTGCTTCCAACAAAAGCATGGTCAGGCCTACCAATAAGAATACTTAAGTCTGGGGTACCAACTTCTGTCTCAGGTAGAATTTCCATTGCTAAGAAGAGACACTGTGACCAAGGCAACTGTTTTAAAGGCAAATAGTTAATTGGGTGTGTCTTACACTTTCAAGTGTTTAGTTCATGACCAACATAGTAAGAAGAATGTCAGCATGCAGGCAGCCATGATACTGGAGAAGGAGCTGAGAGTTTTGCATTTTCATGAGAAGGCATTCAGGAAGAGACTGTCTTCCAGCCAGGTGGTAGGAGAGTCTGTTTTTTTACTGGCCAGAGCTCCAAAGACCAACACCCTAGGAGTTCACTTCCTTCAAAACAGTAATATCTACTCCCACAAGGCCAAACATACTAACATTGTCACTTCTTAGTGACAGTATATTCAAATCACCACAGTTTATTTCTACTATGAATTCTTTCATGCTTTTCAATATGATTAGGACTTGCAGATGCTTTACCACATTGATTACTTTCAGAAGGTTTCTCTCTAGTATGTGTTGATTTTTGTATTCAAAGAACACTGTGTCATGTAAAGGACTTTCCAACTTGAGTACATTCACAAGATTTCTGTCCAATTTCTGGTCTTTTATGTCTTTGGAGACTACAGTGATAGGCACAGGCTTCTCCATGTTTGTTACATTGCTAAGGTTTCTCTAAAGGTTGTGTTACTTGAAGTATTTGGAGAGTACATTGTCATGCAAAGACTTTACCTCATTCATGGCATTCATGCACTTTCTCTACATTATGTATTCTTTTACGTATCCAGCGATGTCTGTGACATGCAAGGGCTTAAAACCTTGATGACACTGAGTCACTCTCTTGAATGTGTTCTATTATGTAGTCGCAGATAAAAGTGAATTGTCAGTTTTTCAACAGTGCTTACATTAATGAGGCTTCTCTCCAGTGTGATTTCTTTGTGTGTGTGTGTAAAGAACTCTGACATGCAAAGGCTTTACCACATTGTGAATGTTCAAGCAGGTTTGTCTCTTGTATATGATCTCTTCTGTCACTGCAGATGACTGTGACTTGCAAATGCTTTACAACACTGATTACATTCATAAGGTTTCTCTCCTGTTCCTGTTCTTTTATAATCATGGAGATGCTAAAGTTGTGAAAAGTCTTTACCACATTGATCACATTCATGAAGTTTCTTCCAATATGGGATCTTTTATGTTTTTGAGACTAGTGGGACATACAAAGGCTTTAGTACATTGATAACATTCCTAGTTTTTCTCCAATATGGGTTCTTGTATGTTTTAGGAGGAAAAAACTTTATGGAAAGTCTTTACCACGTTGATTACATTCATGAGGTTTCTCTCCAGTATGTGTTCTTTTATGATAGTGGAGACCACTGTGCCATGAAAAGGCTTTACCACATTGATTACATTCATAAGGTTTCTCTCCAGTATGTGTTCTTTTATGGATTTGGAGATTACTGTGACATGAAAAGGCTTTACCACATTGATCACATTCATATGGTTTCTCTCCAGTATGTGTTTTCATATGATATTGGAGATGACTGTGCCATGAAAAGGCTTTACCACATTGATTACATTCATAAGGTTTCTCTCCAGTATGTGTTCTTATATGATATTGGAGACCACTGTGACATAAAAAGGTTTTACCACATTGATTACATTCATAAGGTTTCTCTCCTGTATGTTTTCTTTTATGATATTGGAGAGTATTGTGACATGAAAAGGCTTTACCACATTCACTACATTCATATGCTTTCTCTCCAGTATGTGATCTTGTATGTCTTTGGAGATTACTGTGACATGAAAAGGCTTTACCACATTGACTACATTCATAAGGTTTCTCTCCAGTATGAGTTCTTGTATGTCTTTGGAGATTACTGTGATGTGAAAAGGCTTTACCACATTGATTACATTCATAAGGTTTCTCTCCAGTATGTGTTCTTTTATGTCTTTGGAGACTACTGTGATGTGAAAAGGCTTTACCACATTGATTACATTCATGTGGTTTCTCTCCAGTATGACTTCTTTCATGCCTGCAACAATAATGGACACATGTGAAAGCTTTACCACATTCATTAGCTTGATCAATCATTTTATCAATAGGAATAAATTATGCAGTTGTTGTAATAATAAAGAACACTCAGATCTTATGGTTTTATCACTTTGATGTTCATGGTTATACTTGCTCACTGTGGGTTGCTTTACCTCTTTGAAAACATTTGTGATGGTAAGAACACTTATTACATGGGTCACATTTATAACATTCTTTTTCTATATGAGATTTCTATATGATTATTTCTCATGTCTGAAGATATCAGGGCATTAAAACACTGATTGCTTTCTTAGTTTTTCCTGTAGTGTGAATCACACCACAGCAGCATCATAAGCCAGGATGAACAGAAGAATTCACAACCTTCTGGTACCCATAGTGATTTTCTGCAGTGTGACATTGGGGATGTTCCCAGTAAAGTCAGAAACCCAATTAATTGCAAACACCTATCATATTCAGAAAGTCTACCAAAGACAGAATACTACATATCCTCTTATTGTTCTGCCGTAGATAAAGGTACTGAAAGATAGAAAAATCATAAGTTGATCCCCTGAACCCTACTCTTAAAAGCAAAGACATAAAAACCTGTAAGTCAAACACTGTGTTGCCTCAGTCCCAGGAAATTAGCTGACCATTTGAATAGATGGCCCTAACTAAACAAACCATAAGATGTATGGTTTTAGGATGCTATGGGCCCAAGATGAGCCTGGCCGTACTTTGAACTAACAACCCTGAGACAGTTGGTGCCAGGATTCTAAAAGTTCGAGATTAGCCTGACCCTCTTGAACTGGAGCTCATGATATATAGTGTGAAACTAGTTCGAAATAGCCAATTATAAAGTGACATACCATCCATCTTAAGAATTTGAGATCAAATGTATTGATGACCTAGTGACGTGTTCCCCCTCCTTCCCCCTTCCCTAACTCCACTCTCAGCTTTTCCCTTCCCTAACTCCACCCCCACCTGGTTTGTAGATCCTCCCTTAAAAGCTGTAAAATTCTTTTGTTTGGGGCTGAATTCATCTGCCCCTGCGTGGGCTTTTGGGAAGACAGCCCTGGCTAGCCAGTAAACCTCATGCGATTGCATCAAGTTGTGTTTCTCGTGAGTGATTTGGGGTGCATCTGCAGTTCTCTGGGGATCGTGAGTTCTTTTTCGAGTGGGCTTTACAGAACGTTATTTCTTTTAGTATCTCTGTGCTCACATGGTTTCATCTATTCTGACAATTGACACACCCATTATAAAAGAAGAACAAATGAAAGGTTTATACATTGAATTCACACACATTGAATTTTTTGTTCATTACAGACATGATTAACGTTTCTCCACAACAACATTTTTGACTCTCATAAACTGACCTTGCCATAAATTTAAATGTTTCACTACAAGAATATGAGTATCACCAACTTTATCATGGACTATTTGCTTATTAGAAGGTTATGGACACATGTTTATCACTATTCAATGTGCAACATCTAAATATTACGAGACTATACAAATTGATAGTTCCATAATATAGTTCTAATGGAGATAGAAATCAAATAAAGAAATCTCTTAAGGCATTGTTTCCTTCTCTTCTTTCTTACAGAAACACTTTGCAAACACAAGTCAGATAACTGACATTCAGGTACACAGTTTTGGGAGAATATTATAATCATAGCTACAATAAAATGACTGATATTTTACACACTTGCTTTCCTTTAGAGCTTCCAGATCATATTAATATTTCCTCACAGGCATATTTGTATCAGTTTTAATTTACCTTTAAATTTACATTAAATTTTCATTAATTAAATTTACAGTTTAAATTTACATTAAAATTACCTTTCATGACTTCTAGAAGTTTGACGTTGTTCTTCAATATAATGGTCTTCCAAATTATAGCCTAAAACACGGTACCAGAAAATAAATGATATGGTATTGGAATTAGGCAAAATTCAAGTTACTCTGAATTTTCACAGCAATGAACCTGATGTATTCAACTCAATATTACTTGTTCTCTATTGAAATAAGAGATGATCATCAGTAACCATGAAATATTTTTCCCTTATATTGACAAGCAAAAGAAAATTCACAGTCTTACCTGTAGCAGTGAGGTTCCAGTAGGTCTCAAGCATCACATCTTTGTAGAGATCATTCTGCGAAGGATTCAGGAAATTCCACTCTTCCTCAGTGAAGTTCACATGCACATCATTATAAGTCACTGCATCCTAAAATATCACATATATGTGTACAACAAAAAGCCTGATACTGACATCACTATAAAGTAAAGTTATGCTTCCTAGACAATATTATCATATAATTCAGGTGATTCCTCCACTTATTTGCTGACACACAAATTATAATATAATCGCCATGTCAGTTTAGAAGAAACTTGAAATATTGACACTTGAACCCTTGACACAGGGTTCACCTGTGTCACTCCTGAACCCTTAGAATAGGAGAATATAGCCTTGCAACACAAATGGCAATTGAGAGGGATATGCAGGAGGAAACAGATCAACTGTACTGAGCACACATCTGAAAACCTGTATGAACAATTAAAAACTACAAAGGTGATGGGCAAGCTGTGTGTATTTGTTCATGTCTTTAATCACAGAGGTACAGGCAGGTGTATGTCATTGAGCTGAATGCCAGCACCGTCTATGAAATGAGTTTCAGGACAGAAAAGTTACATGTTAAGAACCTCACTCTGCTACAAAAATAAAGCAAGAAACAAAAATGATAGAATGAACTCACAGTTCTTTTTTCTTTTCTTTTTCTTTTTTTCTTTCTTTTTTTTTTTTTTTTTTGGTTTTTGTGACAGGGTTTTCATGTGTAGCCCTGGCTGTCCTGGAACTCACTCTGTAGACCAGGCTGGCCTCAAACTCAGAAATCTACCTGCCCCTGCCTGAACTCACAGTTCCTTACTGAATTTACTGAAAAGAATTATGCATTCACTGCAGTCCTGTATTTATCTTGCATAAACATAAAGTGAACAAGTTTAAACAGCAACATTAATTAAATTTTACTAAAAGGAAATGCATGTTTTAACAGTTAAAAACAGACAGATGAAAATATTAGTAATGTACATATTTTCGTGTTTTTTTGTTTTTGTTTTGAGACAGGGTTTCTCTGTGTAGCCCTGGCTGTCCTGAAACTCAGTTTGTAGACCGGGCTGGCCTTGAACTCAGAAATCTACCTGCCTCTGCCTATTAAGTGCTGAGAATAAAGGCATACATCACCACTGCCTGTCAACAATGACACATCTTAACAGGCAACCTTTCAACCTTTCAGCTGGGATTCCTGAGTGTTTTGGGGTTCCAGTCCATGCACCAAGATATTGTGCCCAAGTCACTGGCACCCCAGAGACCACCAAGAACCTATTGCAATGCAAATACACAAAGGTCTGTACTATGAGCTCAGTAACAAGAATTCACACCAGTCAATCTCACATCAGGTCCAAACTGAGAGACCAAGTCTAGGGGTGCTGAGTATTGTAGTTACAGCAAGTTTGGGAATTAAAATACAGGTCAGCAACTTAATTTTTTAGAAATGGAATGTCTGGAATAATTTCCAGGAATCAAACAAAGGGGCAAAACCTTCTGACAACTATGATGGGTAGGCTAACTTTTTTTTTACTCTTTAAGGTTTATTAGTTATCTATATGTAGCTAAACCCTGCTGTTGTACCTTGACTGGCTGTTGATAAGAGGGTTTGTCATAGGATGTCTGCTCAAGTGGACATTGTGCAATCTCAAAAACAGAGTTGTTTGGACTTCATAAACTCATCTTTTGGACTAAGCCCCTTATTATCAAAAGATACTACTGTTTACCTGCAAGCCATGCCTGACAGTAGAACAGGTACTTTATCCAAAGGCCTACCTCACTGTCTGTTACTGCAAACCCTAATATCAGTTGCCCTTACAACTAGAACAGAATACCAGTGGCCCTCACCATTGGAAAAAATATTAGTGGAAATTACCTCTCCCCTTGTGCATGCCTCCTTATGATACTGCAGACTATCCCCACTTGCCCTTCCTTTCCTGCTTCATCCCTGTATCATAGCCCCCACTTGGGCAGATAGTTCCTGTTCACCCAAATGTCATGCCTGAAAGGACACAAGGTAAACTTTCTATAGATCTACTACACTATTTGTTATCCCAAATGCAATTTTCACAATTTTACTGTACTAAACAACAGAAGCAGCCTAACCCCACTAATGAAAAAGTCTCCTTGTAGATTACTAAGATCATCTCTTCCTGCCCACCTCTTCTCCCATCTTTCAACATTAGCAAGCATTCCCTCCTGAACATAACAAACAAACAGGTCAGCAAAAGAGGCAACACTCAACCAAATTCTTTTCAAATCCATACATAAACAGTAACCCAGGAACGAAACACCCACCCAAACAAGACAAATCCAAAAATCAGTGCCCAAATCAATAATCACTTCAAACCCAGAGGACTAGACACCACCATTGGAATATAATAAATAACAATCAGGAAAATATGTCAACAAGAAGTCTAAGCTATCCTATCACAGCAGGTCCTGAGTAATTGAAAAAAAATGCAACAGCTATGGTACAAAAGAGGTTGTTTGGGGGAAGGAATAGAGATACACAAGCGGACCTGTAGACAGGCAGACAGACAGGGAGCAGAGAGACCTGAGAGTAGAGAAAGAGATTCAGGGGGCATGTGCAGAGAACAGAGACAAGGAACAAACAGAGAGAGCTGTGTAGCTGGTGGTCCGTGTATATAAAGAACACCTGACAACAGCAGCAGGTGATGGAGGCAGGGAATGACTTAAGTAGTTGCTAAGTCCCTGAGAGCAGAGCATTGAAATTGCCTGTGCACTGACAACTACAGAGACAAGGTTCACCCAGGTAACAAGAAAGGAAGAGAGACTCTGGGACATTAAAGATGAATAGGACAAAATGGATATATCAGTCAATAATAAAAAAGGTTGAGTTTAAAAGTTTCCTGGCACTAAACAACAAGGAAAACTAGGAATTCCAAATGTTTTGGGCAGATTCAGAATCAGCCAAGATAGTGAAGTTACTCAAAGGTCACCTCCTGATCTAACATGTGAAGAGCATCACCATGGACCTCACAGGTGGTCACAACTGGCTGCTGCTTCTGATGCAGCCCCAGAGAGGACCCAGCACCCGAGCTCCCACTGCTCAGCCGCCTGCCCCTACCCATTGTGGGCAGTGATCCTGTGCTCACCATGACTCGATTTCAGAGCTTCCCTGAGGTCTCCACACAGCACCCGACACACAGCAAGGCACAGATCACCATTCAAGGCTGAACAGGAACAGCGAACTTGCAGAGTGGCACCCAGAAGAATCCGCCTCCTTGTCTGATTGGCAGGTCTGCCTGGATGCCTTGATAGGTCAGTGAGTTTTACCACTCCTCAAGGTTAAAGTGTGCTTCTGGGCCAGGGTCAGACCTTTTCCAGACCTCAGAATTCATTTGCACTCCATTAGCTTTTGTTTCTGTCTTCAAAGAGGAATCATACCAAACCCTGCCCTGGGGGAGAACCCACCATTCCAGCTCTGGCTGTTCATCTGCCTGCTCCTCCCCTCTGAGAGCAATGATCCTGCACCTTCCAGAACCTGACTCCAGTCCTTACCTTAGCTTTCCTCACAGCACTTGCCTTCTTTTTCCTGTAATCATGGTGAACAGCGTCTATAGCCCGGTACTCAGTGTGCAGTGGAGGCATCAATCTGACCCACGCGTGGAAGGATGTCCTGGTTATTTATTAGCATTTTGCCTAAACTCCACCCCAGTTACCTGGCAACAGCCAAGTATACTCCTCCCCACAGTTACCTGGCAACAGCCAGGTAAGTCTGACCCCCTGTAAAGGTGGCTTCTTGCCCCTTCCTCTCTTTTGATCTCTTGACCTTTTGTTCTCTTTCTCTTGCCCTCTTGGGCTCTTCCCTTTCCCCCTCTTTAATGTATTTTCATAATATTAATTCTTAACAGAGTTCACAACTGATGTGACACATTGGTTTAAACATTTTTTGTTTGTTTATGTTTTGTTTGTTTAAACTAATATAAGTTTTAAGCCTACAATGTAAATTGGCTCCTGAAGCTTGCAGAATGCCACAGTTGGCAGCTCCAGGCACTAAGAACTTCAGAAAGGATTACCTCAACTTTATTATGTTCTGAAAGTGTTTTTATTCTTTAAATGTGTTTGTGACTAGTTGAACTCCTCATTATCTATTTACCAAAAGTAGCAGTAAATCTGTCTGAGATTCCCATTCACAGCAAATTGAGTGGACCAAGGCTGGGACTTCTCAGAGCTGTCACCTTGAGCTGGCCCTGTGCTGCTTCTTAGGCAGAGAAACCCTGTCTTGAAAAAAAACAAAATAAATAAATAACACTTCAGGTGACCACTATTTCATGAACAAGCATCTAACTTTGTATTTTACAGGTATATTTCATTCCTCTCAGGACTATTTGGCTTATCTTTCTTAACAGAATGAAGAACAGTTAACATTGCATTGAGTGCATGCTTTTCCAAACATTTTCTTTTTCTTTCTTTTCTTTTCTTTTCTTTTTTTCTTTCTGTATTTGTTTATTTAAGACAGGGTTTCTCTGTATAGCCCTGGCTGTCCTGAAACTTACTCTGTAGACCAGGCTGGTCTTGAACTCTGCCTCTGCCTTCCACATGCTGAGATTAAAGGTGTACACCACCACTGCCTGACCCAAACATTTTCAAGTGCCAGGCCTGGTGCATTTCTTACCATACATGTCATCATCTGCCAGTATTATCAAGGCACATAGCACCTCTGGGGAGGAGAAAACTAGCAGGCTCTGCTAGCTTATGAGAGCCACTTGCTTTGTTATATTAGTCATGTAGAACTCTTTGGGAGATGGAACCACAGAAGAAAATGGAAGCCAGTCTCATTCAAGTATTGCTGCATGTGGAATAGTGGCCACTCTCCAGGGAGCCTACCTGTGTGAACTGCAAGGACACAGTGTTCTTTTGTTTAGTTTGTAAAGGAAAGATCAGATATGTGTCACACAGCAAGTTAGGAGGAACTAGACACTGGACCCTTCACCTCATGATTTTTTCTTTCCCACTTGCCAATAAGTTGAAGCCCATGTTTGTATATTTTGGAAAATACCTTCAGACTCATCATTAGGGAGGTCGAGGCATTCTCTTGCAGTTTGTATTCTGGTCTGGAGGTTGTGCTCCAGATTTCAAAAAGCTATTGGACATGCAGGTGATGACATCATCAACATTTTTCATCCTGTGCTCTGGCTTGCATTTGCTTCCATTTGAGGTAAATAGGAGATTAAATATCCAATTTTCAGACTTTCCATTTTTTTAATCAATAAAAATCAAATTTTATAATGTCTGTTTTGTGTAAACTCTTCCCTGAACTGATCCAATACCTAGGACATCTCTAATTTTATATTTTTTTTATTATTTTATAATCATCAGATAAGACATATTAATGTATTAGTTGTGGCTCTTCAGAACTGCTCAAAAAATTACTTGTTAAGCCTCTGTAAATGTGGAAGCCAAAGTATGCCCCTGTCAGAGTTTAAAGAGTAAAGCTGTAGAGTTTTTGCCTTTTTTCCAAGGGAGCACAGCAGAGTGAACCCATGAGTTCATGTGACATGAAACAAATCCCTGCATATGTGTGGCCTCCGTGAGAACTGCTGTTTGGCTTCTCCTAAATCCATTGTGATGTGATACTGTGACTTATCTGTGTACATATCTTACATTTTTATAAACATGCTGCTTGTACCTTATAATAAGGCTGGCTGAGTGCAGTGGTTTAAAGTAGGATGGAAGCTGAGTTGCTCAGAGACATAACTACATGCAGTGTGCACAAAACACCTCCTCTATTTTTCTATTTTAATCCCATTGTCTTGTTTTCTAAATAGAAAGAAATCCTGTCATCTGCTTAAACCCCAGCTAAGGAAATGAGTTACCTTAGAAGCTTCTTCTGGGATGATACCCCCTGTGACGATTAAACCTGCCTGTCACTTTTAGCAGTTTGAAACACACTTGAAATATTTCTTATGAGTCTGTGAGGAAATTTCCAGAAGCAACTGGAACATGGCTCAGGAAGGAGTGGGATGGTACCCACCCCATAGGCACCATCCATGGATGGAGTGGATATGAAAAGAGTGGAGAAGCTTGCACATGAGTCTAAGTTCTGTTAATCTGCACTGCTGTCTGGGTCTGCTGCTCCATCACACAGACACCTGACCTGAGTATGTAGCATTGTCTCAGACTTCTCATGACATTCCCAACTTTTAGGCTTCAATAAAATTGGGTACTGCATCTCTAGCCTGTCTTTTTCTGAGGTTTCCTGCACTTTGAACTGAGTTGCTGTTATTTAGCCTAGATCTCAAGCCTAGAGTTGGCCACTAAAGGACTCCTCCCCCTCTCAAGTATAGGTCAGTCTCATCAAGACTACATTTTGGGAGAATTTGGGGAAGGGGAAAACCTGATCAAAATACATTGTATGAAAATTTAAAAAATAAGTAAAAAGATACAGTCAAGGATCCACTATTAATTTAGGAATTCTATGATTGATCACATACACACAGTGATATAAGTCTAGGAAGAGGAAAAATTGGTTTCTCAGCAAGAAGAGGGAAGTGACTCAAGTGGTGGCTGCAGTTTGTGAGGGCGGGGGAGGTGGGGAACTTAAACAAAGGAACACAGGGACTGGCTGGGCTCACAGGTGCTAGGATCCCCTGCTGTGAAATGAGACAGGATGTCTGCTCTGAGGCAGGGAGCCAGACATGAAAAGCTAAAGGTGCCTGCTTCTTACAAGCAGGTAATCAAAGGATAGGATTCTAAAGTTTGGTTTAATTGTTCTTAAAGATAGAAGGGAATACAGATTTTGCCTAAACCACATGGGGAATTCTTCCTGTGTTTTGGAACTATTAGGAAGAGCTGCTCACAGGCACTGGGAGTCCTTGCTGTGCAGAGACAGGCTGTTTGGAGGAAGGCAGAGGCAGACAGTAAAAGGCTGCTGGCCTCCAAAAAGCAGGAAAAGGACAGAGATAAGGAAAATTGATTTAATTGGTTTTAGGGACAGAAGGGAGTATAATGGTAATCATTTAAGTATACAGAGATATTAAGCTCCACAGAAGAGAGACTGAGTGAAAAAGTGCTTTAGAGAAGACTTGAAAAGGTCTTGCCAGGATATACTCAAATTCTTTAAAAGTGGGCTCCATGGGAATTCTGGGATTGATTCCTGGCATGACAGATAAGAAGCCTAAGAATAGACTTATACAGTAAGCAGAAGGGAATTTAATTATAGATATTAAATTATTGAGGCATTCGATCTTTAAAAATTAGATCAAAGTCAGGGGATAGAGTGCCTAGCCTATTCTAAGACAGTAGAAATTTAGGCCTTGAGAATTATATAAAAAGAGAGCCTGGACATAGGTTCATACAGTAAGCAGACATAGATATTGAATAAATATATATTGGTAAAAATTTGAGATTAATATTGTTCCTCTTAGATGGACATTGTGACCATGCAACTCATTTAAGAATAAAAAGCCTAGACCGAGTCCTTCTTTTTAAAAAATAATGGATATTTTCTTCATTTAAATTTCAAATGTTGTCCACTTTCCTGGTCCCCCGATCCCCTGTAAACCCCCTATTCCATCCCCCATTTTTATGAGGATGTTATCCCACCCACCCACTCCCATCTCCCTTCCCTGTCATTCCCCTACACTATGTCAACAAGCTCACAGGAACTGTCTGCCTTGTTCACAAAAACAAGAGCCTCTCCTTCCACTGATACTGGAGAAGCCATCCTCTGTTACATTTGTGGCTGGAGCCATGGATCCCCTGTGTGTATTCTTTGGTTGGTGGTTTAGTCCCTGGGAGCTCTAGGGGTCTAGTTGGTTGATATTGTTGTTATTCCTATGGGGTTGCAAACCCCCTTAGCTCCTTCAGTCCTTTCCCTAACTCCTTCATCAGGGACACCATGTGCTTAGTCCAATGGTTGACTGTCAGACTCTGCCTCTGTATTTGTCAGGCTCTGGCAGAGCCTCTCGGGAGATAGCTATATCAGGATCCTTCCAGCAAGCATTTCTTGGCATCCACAGTAGTGTCTGGGTTTGGTGATTGTATATGGGATGGATCCCCAGGTGGGGCAGTCTCTGGATGACCTTTGCTTCAGTCTCTGCTCCACACTTTGTTTCCATATTTCCTCCCATGAGTATTTTGTTACTCCTAAGAAGGACTGAAGCATCCACACTTTGCTCTTCCTTCTTTGTGAGCTTCATGTAGTCTGTGAATTGTATCTTGGGTATTCTGAGCTTTTGGGTTAATAACCACTTACCAATGAGTGCATACCATGTGTGTTCTTTTGTGACTGGGTTACCTCACTCAGCATGATATTTTCTAGTTTCATCCATTTGCCTAAGAATTTCACAAAGGCATTGTTTTTAAGAGCTGAGTAGAAATCCATTATATAAATGTACCACATTTTCTGTATCCATTCCTCTGGAGCAGGATATCACTAAAAGGATGGGGGTGGGGGGGGAGGAGTGGGGCGGGGCCATTGTGCAGGAGCGAGGTGGTGCCTCGAGTGAGGAAGCGAGGGCTGCAGATGGTGCTGCTCGGAGCCCTGCTGCCTGGTTACCTTCTGTGGCGTCCTCCCGGCTGCGGTGAGGGCACTGAGTGACAGCCTGGCAAGGCCCAGGTGTCTTGAGGCACAGAAGGTGAGCAACCCCTGCGGGGACCAGTGGGTCTGGGAATGGCTGGGAGCCTGAAGGCCTTGGTCCACGCTGCCCTTGCACCTCAGGCTGCTGAGTTGTGTAACTGGGAGCCCCGGTTCCCTCTCCACTGCGGTACGGCTACCCCAGCTCTGCTGCCTGCACTGCATGCTTCGCTGACCTGTGCGCCCACGGGCCTGCCTCTGAGTCCCCAAGACATCGTCACTAGTCACTCTTTCCTCCAGCGCTGGTGCGACCCGGGCCATTCATTCCCTGTGGGTGCGAGCATCTGCTCCCCCAGATTTTGCAGATCAGGGCAGGGGCGCCAGGGGCCTGCGCTGATGTTCTCCAGCTTCTTCTCACAGCTCACCTCCAGTGTATGGTTTCTCTTCTGCCTTGCATAGTTTCCATTAATAAAATCCAAAATAAGTCACAGGGTAAGTTAAGCAGAATATTGGAAAAAAAGCAACCAAAAATACTTTTTACTTCTTTTCTAGTAACAATAATGCCAACTGAAACAATGTGGGTATTCATAGATATTTAGAAATGTAATTTTCTTTGAACAGAACTTGAGAGAATGAGAAAAGTGATTATTGAGAGACAAGTTGTAGGTTCTTTTAATATCTCATCTCCTTGTAAACCTTATACAAAAGCAAGTCTTAAGTTCTAGTGTCATCTTCCTTAGATTGTGGGATTAGTGCTGTCATTTGGTGTCCTTATTTTGCTTGCTGTGCCTCGCATAATAAGAATGATCTTTTCCAAGTTCTTTTGGAGAAGAACTTGGATTGAACTTTTTGTGCTCAAATTCTTCGAAAAGCTCTAAGTTATGTACAGGATTAAATTTAAGCTCCTCCCTGCCATCAGGGCAGCTGCCAACTTACCCTTAGCCTTACCTGTGACTCTCACTATTGGGCTTCAGGATGCTACCCAGGCAGATTCACTGGACACCTCTTCTGGCTGGTGGTAGTTGTTTTTGTCTTCTATTGCTGTTCTTTACTTGAGAGAACTCCTGATTCCTAAAATAGAAGCAAGTCTCTCTCTTTTTGTTTTTTGCCTCTTTTGTTTGGTATTAAATTAAATATTTTTCTCATTTGTATTTATTATTAGATACACTTTTCACTTGTTAATTATCCCAATAGACTTTGTGGCTCTCCTCTCCCTAACTACAGGGTAGAGATCCATTAGATTATTTATAATTTTATCCCTAGTACTTAGAACTGTGCCTGGTACCTAATAGGCTCTTGGTAAAAATTTCTAACTAAATGGATCTTGTAGCTGATTTGAACATGTGACATCTTCAGTCCAGATCCTGCCGGCTCCCATTTACTGATTGCATGAGCCTGAACTGATTAATGACGTCTGGTGCTTCATTTTTTCAGCTGTATATGATGACTATAGTATTACCTACTTCATAGCATTATAGTGAGGAATTGAGCTAATACATGCTAAAGAACATAGGTCTGAGTTTTCTATGCTGTGTGTAGAGGCCCTAGGACTATGCCCAATGTCTTCCACTGCTCTCTACATTAATAATAAAGTCAAGCACTGAACCTGGCCTTGCCATTTTGGCTGGACTGGCTGACCCCTAGGATCTGTGTCTTGCCAGACAAAGTGTTGGAGTTGGATAGAAACAGGCAGCAGTGCAGCAGATTTCAAGTGGATAAGAGTCTGAACTGAGGCCCTCCTGCTGGCAGAGCAGCACTGCACTTATTGAGCACCTCCCCAACCCTTGAAATCAAACAAGCAGACAACCCACACTTTCAAAAATGTTGTTTCTTTTTTTGATGCAGGTTTTTTTCTGTAAAACCCTGCCTCTTCCTTGGTAGCCTATAGATCAGGCTGGTTTCAAAGTCAGGTGATCTGTGTACCTTCCTCTGCATCCACAGTGCTGGGATAAAAAGTGTGTTACCATTGCCTGTCTTCTGACAACATTTTTTATTGTCATAAGATAAAATAGAATTCGTCTTTATATTGTTTTTGAGTGAAAGTTTGTTGCCTACCAAAGTTTATTTGACTTTCTAAATAGTTTCTCTGTATGTCTAGAATAAAATAAAAAGTACTGAGAGTGAGAAAGCCACCAGAGTGGCTTTCCTAGGTTTTGCTTTGATGTTCTACTGGAAATACGATTGTGGTGATGGTTGAAGTTACTGGGCCTTCTTGATTCCAGACAGGAAAACACAAAGATCTCAGGGAAGTCTGTTTTTTGAAATGTTCAGAAAGGAGAGGTGTTTTATCATCTTTAGTGTTATGTTTTCTATCAGTTTGTACAAGGAGTATTTCCTACATGTTATATTTTGGTTCTCAAATTAGAGCGTAAAGCAACCTAGTATATTCTACATACTTACCTTTGCTCTCCTTTTTAAAAATGTGTTGTTTTTTTTCATTTATTGTTTATGAAATTGAAACCATATATTTAATAATAAAAACCTTGAGATTATGCATCAAATTATTCTTACAAACTCATGATTCTGCCTATGTCAATTATATTTCCATAATACTAGATATTTTACTTATCATTTATCCTTGGCAAATGGCTTTTTATAAATTCTTGTTGTAGAAAGTATTTAGTCCCAACTCAGGGGATCTACCCTGCCTTTGGCCATTTAGTTCTCCGATAAAAGACACACAACCTTTGTATTTACAATAAGCCTTAATTAGCATAAGAGCAGATATTGATTCTCTGGCTGTTATGTCTCTATCCCAGCCAATAATCCCACTATATAATTTGCCATGTTTTGTCTGGGCTGCTTTTAACTCCAATTAGCCAACCCACATGGTCATTATTTTATGACTAACCTAACCCACGGCAGCTTCTTCCCTTTATCTTCCTTTCCCCTTGAGGTTCTTCTTTTATGCAGGGGAAGTCCTGGAATGCTAAAACCTGCTTCTGTCTCTTCTATCCAGGTATCAGGTATTGACTGTTGGCATCTCTATTCAGCAGTTGGAAATATTTTGGGGACAACATCACATAGCATCACTTGGGTCTATGTGTGGACTCTCTTGTCTCTGGGACAGTCAGACCTTGGGGGCCTGCGGTTAGCATTATAATATGTAGTGACAGACTAAACCTCAACAAGTGGAGGTCAGGGGCATCTGGTAGGAGTCTGGTTTCTGTGTAGGTTCCAGGTATTGAACTGATGGCAGATGTCCCTGGATTCCACTGTACTTAATGTCCTCAGTTGTAAGTAACTAAGTAGAAAACTGATGGTTAAGGTAAGGGACAAGGAACTGAGAAGAGAGATAGGACTGGGCCCAAACTAAGCTTATTTCACCTTATTCTCGAGTTGCCACAGGTTGCTTTCTCTGCATTTGTGTCACATCATGAGTTATGTCATGTGACTAAATGTGCACACCAATTAACTCATTGTATATTTGTTTTAGCTAACAAATTTTTCTTGTAACTCTGAGTGAAGGTAAGGTAGCACTTTAAATCTGGATATGATATTGGATTGATTACACATCACTCAGGGGCAGTTGCACTTACTTATTTGGTGATTGGTGTGTTTGAGATTAGCATCTCTGTTGTCATGAACTTAAAACAGATTTGTAATTTGTTTTAAGGTTAAAGATTTTTATAAGTTAACTTTCATCCTTTGCTTTATCTCCTTGAACATAGCATGGTTATTGAAAAGGCTAAAGTTTTCTACCCACTAATTTTGTTCTTAGGTGGCTCTCATTTGTATAGTTTATTTCTTTGTGTCCCAGTTGTATTTGTAAATTGACTGTAGAGTGAAAAAATGTGCTGTCATAGTGGAATATAGTTGTTCTAGCCAGTTGCTTCTTGCCAGGGTTACTTCAGTCCACTTCACAGATGAATTAATGTGAGGTTGTTGGTATCAGGCTCTGAACCCAGTGACATCTCATCTAGGTGACCTCCACATTGTTGCCAAGGCAACAGCCATACATTCCCAGAATCCACCTGGTTACCTCACCTTTACCTGGGAGAGGCTCTGTCACCACCCATATAAGACAGGTGGAACCTCCTGACTTCGCTCTTTTCTTCCATCTTCTTCTTCTATTTCTCTCCCCGCCATCTTTGCCCTGAATAACCCCCCTTCCCCTTGGAATTGTTTGGTTTGATGTTGTGTGTTCTAAGCTGCTTGCGGGCTTCTAACAGAGGTGGGGTTTAATTTCTGGGAGACTTAATTGTTTACTTCTAGTTTGTTCTTATTTCTAAGATACTAACACACTAATACAGAGATCAGTATATTAGGAAGATTTTTAGACTCCAGTTCTCATTAATTTAGTGTTTGTTAAAAACATGGCCCACTTTTCAGCCCCTCTTCTGGAGTTGACAGACTATCTATTCTCAGAGGGGAAAGAGTCCCATTTGGGGAGAAGTAGCAGATCTTTGTAAATTTTGTTCTCCTCTGATTCTTATCTAATTTCCACTACTTGGGAGGCATCTTTGCCTTGGAACAATTTTGTATAGAAAATTCAGTTTTAGTTTCTTATGGGGTTTGCTTGGTTTTGTGGGGTTTTTATTTCAGTATTGACACCAAGCCCACCGCCTCTTGAATGGTAGGCAAGTGCTGCACCCCTGATCCATATCCATAATCTTAGCATCTATCTCAGTGTCAGACCTGTCTACCCTCCTCACTACACCATCAGTAAGAATTTTCTCACTGCTTTTTCTCAGTAGAAACCCTGGTGAGCATAAGGTGCTCTTAATCGAGTTAGCAAATGAATTACTATTTTTTGGGGGGGGGGGGGTTTCGAGACAGGGTTTCTCTTTGTAGCCCTGGCTGTCCTGGAACTCACTCTGTATACCAGGCTGGCCTCGAACTCAGAAATCCACCTGCCTCTGCCGCCCAAGTGCTGGGATTAAAGATGTGTGCCATCAATTATTGATCATTATTGGTTATCAATCAGTATTGACAATTATTGTTTACTGTTTATTAATTATTGATAGGCATTGATTATTGATTGTTATTCCAGCACCATCATCCTCCTGCCTCTGCCTCCCAAGTGCTGGGATTAAAGGCGTGCACAACCACTGCCTGGCATATGATGTGTTCTTTTAATGAACTTCTTGGGGGATGCATTTGTATGGTAAATGTGTTATACTGTGTGTGTTTTCTTGAGTGGCTAGTATGACACAGTTTAAGGCCCATATTAGGTAAGATGATAAAGGGAATATTTTAGTAGATTGTTTAACTAGTTAGCGGTAAAAAGTAAGTGACTGTTAGTTGGACTTATTGATGTTTTATGCAAAGTGGATGTTAAGTGTTGTTATTCAGGAGGGCATAGATTGACCCCTCTCCATTGACCCCTCTGACCCAGTTGAAAAACTGAGAAGTGTTTTCATATGAGGCTTAAATGGTAGGAAGGATGTTCTCTGGACAGATAGAACAGACAAAGCAACCTGAGAATAATTCATTTTGATAAGGTTTACTTGGCAGTAATCTTTTGTCTTGCATTACTCGGACATTTAAATTTTCAAATTTCCCATTTTCCTTCATAGAAGATCAATGAGGAGTACATTATGGTATAAAATTGACTTGTTTTTTCTCTCCATACAGAAGTTCCACCTACCATGTGGCAGTGTTGCAGGAGGCAAGCAGAAAATGATGGCTGGGAAATAGGTGTGTTTTAATGATTAAAGATATTTATATGTCTAGATAATTTTTGTTATTTTTATTTCATAATATGGCTTCAGGTATAACATGTGACTTTATACACCAACTCTGTATTTTCAGTGTTCATAAACTCTAACCCTTAAAGTTTATTTTACTGTTAAGGATTTTGTCCTGATTAAGTAGATATTCTTGCACAGAACAATTTAATATATTTTAGTTTATCTCAGCATTGCTAGAAATACCGAGAGTTGGGAAAAATTTATAAGTATCTAGTACATAGAACATAGTATTGTCAGTTAATCATCTATACAGAGTAAAACATTTCTTTTTATGTGTCAATTTTGAGAAAATACAGTGAACATATAAAATTTTAATAATCAGTAAAAACAAATCGTTTGCAGTTTGGACAACACATACCACTGTTGTCACCTGTAGCTTTACTTTAAAGACATGATAATGAAAACAGTGAAGCCTAATTATTTTAAGGTTAAAAAGTGAGACTATTTATAAATCTGTCAGGGGTCTTTTAAGTTAATTGTGTGGCAGGGAGCTGTAACTGTTGTTTATTTTCTTGCCTTTTTTGGTTGTAGGATCAGTACATGGCTGCCAAGATCCAGATGCTGGAGAAGCACTTCTGCTATGCAGGAGGATGGGACGCTGTCTGAAATATTTAGTGGAATACAGAGGTTGAGTACATTTTACTTTTTTGATGCCCAATTTTATTGTGAACTTTTTAGGATTAAGTAAAAAAATTGTTTTAATCCTCAATTATTTATAATCTGTATTATTTACTTTTCTGTTGATGTAAAAAAAATAAAAATAAACAAATATAAAAAATAAAAATAAAACCAAGGTAGTTTATACAAGAGATTGTTTTGGCTTGTGCTTCCAGAGGGATGAGACCATCATGGCAGGGAGCTGAAAGATCATATGCTAAACCCCAAATATGAACAGAGAGTGAACAGGTATTGAGGCTAGTCTACATACTATCCTCAGAGCTTGCCTCTAGTGAGGTATAGCCTGTTAAGTCACCACCAGGGTTCAGATATTTGAGCCTATGGTAGACATTCTCATTTAAACAACTACTTTTCACTCCCAGGCCCCAAAGGCTCAGAGGTCATTGTGATAATGCAAAGTGTATTGAATCCTACTTCAGAAGCCCCCATAGTCTTCCACAGTCTCAATAAAACCCTGTGAGTTCAAATAGTGAATTAACTTCAGCATATAATGGCACATATATACATTACTATTCCTAAAAGGAGGAATGGGGGCATACAGAAAATGCTGGCCCCAACAAGACTGATAATGCAGCATGTAATCACCGAATGCCCAGCTCAGCAATTCCCAGCTGTGGGCCATGACCCATCTGAAACCAGATATTTACATGATAATTCATGACAGTAGTAAAATGACAGTCATGAAGTAGCCACGAAAATAATTTTATAGTTGGGAGTAATCACAACACAAGGAACTGTATTAAAGGGATACAGCATTAGGAAGGTTGAAAACCAGTTCTCTAGCTTAATATCTGATATCAGAGGGCTTAGATGGCTCCATCCCTCCATCTTTTCTGCCTGCAGAATACGTCTCTAACAGGCTGGTTCCACTCTGTGTAAGCCAATCTCCCTGACAGATGTCTCACAGCTTTGGTGCCTCTGTAAGACCCCCAAAAGGGGACTCTCATCCAAGTCTGGACCTGCACAAATCCAAGGATACACGAGAAACCATCTTGATGCAATTGCAGAGGTTTAATGACAGGGCCCTCGGGCCAGAAGATATCTCACGCAGGAGATAGAGATTCCGACCCCCAGCCCAGGAAACTTGGGATATTTATGGGTAGGGGTTGGGAAGAGCGGGAAAGTTTGGCGCAGTTACATATGATTGGATATTTCAAACATCCATTCCCAAGCCTGGTTTCCATCTAGACCCCATCCCAATTATCCTAATTTACATCTGTATCTTGCTCCTGGGAGAATTCCTTTCAAGTGACTTCCGTTTACCCAGGTGTTTTATTGCCTCTATCTTGGGTCTTTTGTGCCTTTGAAATGTTTATTCAAGCCCTTGGAATGCACCCCAGGGGCAGCTAACACTTGAGTGTAAATTGAAACTCTGAACCTAAGAAACTTTCACGTTGAGACCTAAAATTTCATTTTTACAATTTATTCTCACACCTCCAACACCTTGGAGTCCTTAGAGCAACCCAGGCTTCACTTCAAGATCTTCATGCAGGGACTCAGGATTAGGGTTCGTCCTGAGGTCCTTTGTTGTGCATGCTTGTAATTTTCCTAAGAAAGGATCTGATGGTCTTTTTTGCTTGAGAAAGGGTACATACACAGCATAAAACATCTGGTTTTGTAAAAGAAGTCAGGAGAGGGCCATATTCTGGAAAGGGTATAACCTAATTACCCTTTGTTTTTGCTGTCTCTTCTACCAGTTCTGTCTATGCTTCCTGGGTCTAATCTCTGCAGTGGTTGAATAGTTTGTCTTATGGGTTGGTGAAGATATCTGGAAACTTTAAGTTATATATAGTTTTAGCTATGAACTTCCTGTCTGAAGACTTATCTACTGGAACAGATTGAATAGAAATGGCCCGCATAGGTTCATGTGTTTGAATACTTGTCCCATAGGGAGCTACACTATTAGGAGGTGTGGCCTTGTTGGAGTATGTGTGGCCATGTTGGAGGAAGTGTGTCATTGTGAAGGTGACCTTTGAGGTTTTAATAGATGTTCAAGCTGTGCCCAGTTTGGACACAGTCTCCTGCTGCTGCTTACAGATCAAGATGTAGAACTCTCAGCTCCATGTCTGCCTGGATGCTGCCATGCTTCCCACCATGATGATAATGGACTGAGTCTCTGAAACTGTAAGTCAGCCCAATGAAATGTTTTCCTTATAAAAGTTTACTTGGTCATGGTGTCTCTTCACAGTAATAAAACTCTAAGATACCTACTCACCCACTTTCTTTTGCACTGTGAGACTCTTCCATTAGTTTCTGTCCCACACCCAATTTATTTATTTATTTATTTATTTATTTATTTAATTTTATTTTCCTTTTTTGATTCCAAATAAACTCTTTCTGAGTTTTAAATCACCCAATCTAGATTCTTTCCTTTCTGATCATTTTAGCACTTGTCTTTGATTAGTGGGTATTACTCCCCATTTTTTCTTAATTTTGAGTCTTCTTATAGTCCCTTTTATGTATGTTTATCCCCACAGCAAATTGTTCTCAATATGTATGTCAGTATTGCATTTTTTAACCTGTGCAGCTGGCTGATACATGTTTAGTATTTAAGATCTCTGTTCATACACCACTGCTCGATTCCCTGGTTTAGATGATTTTACATTGTTTCTCTGGGGCCAAGACTCTTAATGTATGTGCATATTAGCACTCTTCAGTCCTTAGTGTAGTTCCTTGTTATGTAAACAAAAGCTGGAGCTATATTTTCATTACTGGGGTATTGTACTGTTGTCTCTGTGATGACTGAATCATTCAGGACCAGTATGTTAAGTTAAAATTAAGTACTAATCAATCAAAATAGTTGCTTTGCTTTATTAGGGCAGATCATACTGTTTATTGATTGATTGATTGATTGATTGATTAATTGACTTTATGAGACATGGTTTCTATGTGTAGCCCTGGCTGTCCCGGAACTCACTCTGTAGACCAGGCTGGCCTGAAACTCAGAAATCCCCCTGCCTCTGC
>NC_133431.1:7894389-7941763 GCF_011762505.2 Arvicanthis niloticus
ACACACACACACACACACACACACCACGCTTTTGCGCACGTGGGAATGGCTACTGCGTATAGGTAGAGAGACTGCAGCAGAGATGAAAGGTGTAGGAAAGCGCCCTCTGGCCTCCTCGGGGCACGCTGCCGTCCCTGCCCCTTCCACGCGCACATGCACTTGCAGCCCCGAAAAACTCCTGCAGCTGCACAAACCCTGCCTCCGCGTTCCCGAGAGGTACAGCAGGCTTCAAGGGGCAGGCAGCTCAAGTGAGGCGCTGCTTTTGCCAGCAGTAGAGCAAGGTAGCAATGCTTTTGGTCACACATTGGTCCTCTCAGAACCGAGGTCAGAGCCTGCCAGGGGAACATCTAAAACAGCCCTTGATGCTCTTGTAAAGCACTGCAACGAAGACAGCCTCCCCTGAGCTATGCAGGAGTCTGCATTGCTGACGTGGGGCCACCAGGTCATGACAAACTATAAAAACTAAAAGACTGTGGGGTGTGGGGGGGAGGGGGAAGCAGAGACCGAATCTCTCCTTTGTGCAATGAATCAGTGTAGGAGCTAACTTTTACCAGGCTCCCAGCATCTAACAAGGAGCTCAGGCTCTGGAAGGCACTCCACAGGGACAGCTAGATGGATGACGCCCTTCCTAGGAGTAGAGATGTCAACCTTGGAACCCTCAACCTGGGCTCCAAGGGGGAGAAAGCCGTTGAGGAAACACAGGAGTGCTACTGCCTGCCTCTAGGCAGCAGAAAATGTACTTAGGGGAAGAAGTTACTGGAGGCACTGATAGACTCAGATGGCTGTGGCTGTGCAGAGAGGGGGATAGTGATTCTAACTAGGGAGACTTCACCTTCACTTGCCCCACCCCACCCTAGAGGTGATAACATGACCTGGTTCCCCCTGCTGTACTTGGCTCTATCTTGGAGGGATGTTGCACTGTGCTGTACCCAGGTAATCAATACACATGCTGCAGGCTATAGCCCAGACTAAAGACCCAGAGGGCTCAAAACCACAAAAGCCAAGGGTCTTTGTGTAGTCAGCCCCTCTCTACTAATAAAAGAATCAGAAAGGACCACTAAGTCCTAAACCAAACACCATAGGAAAACAAAAACATCAAATAATAAGACCAAATAATAAGAATTAAAATAGTAATTACTGCAATCTTTTCCTCCTTCACTTCCTCCCATGTGAATAAGGTGCTATAGAAAGGAGCTTCTTAACTAGTGATTTAAAAAGCAGTGATTTTGTGTTTTATTTTAACATTCTTAGCTTCTTAGAGTATATGTGACCAAAGTCTAAGAAATTAAATTTGCCAAGATACATTGAATAAAATTTTGCATATTCTAGAGACTAACTCTAAAAACTGTACTAGGATCCACTCGAAAGTAACATTTACCAGCAAAACTTGTAATTATAAACAGTATGATCTAGCCAGGCAGTGGTGGTGCACGCCTTTAATCCCAGCACTTGGGAGGCAGAGGCAGGGGGATTTCTGAGTTTCAGGCCAGCCTGGTCTACAGAGTGAGTTCCAGGACAGCCAGGGCTACACATAGAAACCCTGTCTCATAAAATCAATCAATCAATCAATCAATGAATAAACAGTATGATCTGCCCTAATTAAGCAAAGCAACTATTTTGATTGATTAGTACTTAATTTTAACTTAACATACCGGTCCTGAATGATTCAGTCATCACAGAGACAAGAGTACAATACCACAGTAATGAAAATATAGCTCCAGCTTTTGTCTACATAACAAAGAACTACACTAAGCACTGAAGAGTGCTAATATGCACATACATTAAGATTCATGGCCACAGAGAAACAAAGTGAAATCATCTAAACCAGGCAATCAAGCAGTGGTGTATGAACAGAGATCTTAAATACTAAACATGTATCAGCCAGCTGCAAAGGTTAAAAAAAATGCAATACTGACATACATATTATGAACAATTTTCTGTGGGGATAAACATACACAACTGGTTCCTTCCGGTCTGGGCCAGAACACTGAGCAGATCTTGGGTGGCAGCTCTGTCCCCAACCTCCAAGAACCCAGAGGAAGCAGGGATCCCAGGTGCTGGAACTCAGGCAGTATCCTAGGTAAGCAGACAGCAGGGCCCACCCTCAACAGGGAGTAACTGGGAACCAAAAGGACCCAGGAAATCACTCCCGGCCTGGAACACTGGTTCCTTCCTGTCTGGGCCAGAGCACTGAGCAGACCTTGGGTGGCAGCTCTGCCTCCAACATCCAAGAACCCAGAGGAAGCAGGGATTCCAGGTGCTCGAACTCAGGCAGTATCCTAGGTAAGCAGACAGCAGGGCCCGCCCTAAACAGGGAGTAACTGGGAACCAAAAGGACCCAGGAAGTCACTCCCGGCCTGGAACACTGGTTCCTTCCTGTCTGGGCCAGAGCACTTAGCAGATCTTTGGTGGCAGCTCTTGTCCCCAACCTCCAAGAACCCAGAGGAAGCAGGGATCCCAGGTGCTCTAACTTGGACAGTGTCTTAGAAACTAGTTCTCAGATCTGAGGCCTAGATCAGACCTCTGCCAGGTCTGCTGTTGTGTGGACCCCGGATTCCACCTGAGACATACTGGAAGGTCCACTCAATCCAGAGCCACAAAGGAACAAATGAACTCAGAGCTTCAGAAAACATATCCTGAGATATTCTAGAGGAGACACTGCACCCAGAACAGCAGACACCTAGCTGGACTACTACCTTGGAGGCACCATATCCTGAGGCATCCTAGAGGTACCACTGTAATCAGTGCAGCTGGAAAAGATCACAGAGACATCTGGACCCCTAGGAGAGCAGACACAAGCTAGATAACTAGAAAGACAGGCTTCAGTCAGAGACAGCAATTACAGGCAGCACTAGAGTTAACCAGATGGCAAAAGGCAAGAGCAAGAATGTAAGCAACAGAAACCAAAGTTACATGGCATCATCAGAACCCAGCTCCCCCATCAGAGCAAGCCCTGAACACCCCATCACACCAGAAAAGCAGGAATCAGAATTAAAATCACTTCTCATGATGATGATAGAGGGCTTTAAGAAAGACATAAATAACACTCTCAAAGAACTTAAGGAGAGCACTGGTAGACAGATAGAAACCCTTAAAGAGGAAACACAAAAATCCCTTAAGGAATTTCAAGAAAATGCAACCAAACAGGAAAAGGAATTAAATAGAACCATGCAGGATCTAAAAATGGAAGTAGAAACAATAAAGAAATCACAAAGGGACAATACCCTGGAGATAGAAAACCTAAAAAAAAGATCAGGAGTCATAGACACAAGTATCACCAACAGAATTCAAGAGATGGAAGAGAGAATCTCATGTGCAGAAGATACCATGGAAAACATTGACACAACTGTCAAAGAAAATGCAAAATACAAAAAGCTACTAACCCAAAATATACAAGAAATCCAAGACACAATGAGAAGGCCAAACCTATGGATAATAGGTATAGATGAGGGGGAAGACTCCCAACTAAAAGGACCAGTAAATATCCTCAACAAAATTATAGAGGAAAACTTCCCTAACCTAAAGAAAGAGATGTCCATAAATATACAAGAAGCTTACAGAACTCCAAATAGTTTAGACCAGAAAAGAAATACTTCCCGCCATATAATAGTCAAAACATCAAATGTACAAAACAAAGAAAAAATACTAAAAGCAGTAAGGGAAAAAGGCAAAGTAACATATAAAGGCAGACCTATAAGAATTACACCAGACTTCTCACCAGAGACCATAAAAGCCAGAAGATCCTGGACCGATATCATACAAACCCTAAGAGAACACAAATGCCAGCCCAGACTACTATACCCAGCAAAACATCATTATTGATGGAGAAACCAAAATATTCCATGACAAATCCAAATTTACACAGTATCTCAACACAAATCCAGTACTTCAAAGAATAATTGGTGGAAAACTCCAACACAAGGAGGGAAACTACAACCTAGAAAAAGCAAGAAAGTAATCTTCCAAAAACCCCAAAAGAAGATAGTTACACAAACATATCTCCACAGATGTTAGCCCAAAAGCTTGGATTAGCGAAGACTCAACCCACAGACCACATGAAGCTCATGAAGAAGGACGACCAAGAAGGGATGCCTCAGCTCTACTTAGAACGAGAAATAAAAATGCTTAAGGGAGCAAATAGGGAATCAAAACATGGAACAGAAACTGAAGGAGGAGCCATCAGGAAACCTTTCCACCTGGGTATTCACCCCATGTACAGCTACCTAATCTAAACACTGTTGTGGATGGCTGGGGGTGCATAATGTGAGGAACATAATATAGCTGTCTCCTTAGAGGTCAGCCAAAAACTAAAACACTCAGAGGACAATGTTCACAATTAACCACTGATATGATCAGGGGTTTCCCAATGGAGAACTTAGTGAGAGGACTGAAGGAGCAGAAAGGGTTATTGACCCCAGGTGGTAAGCAACAATACCAAACAACCAGAGCCCCCCAGGGTCTAAACCACCAGCCTGGGAACACATAGGGAGGGACCCAAGACTCCAGAGGTATATGTAGGGGAGGATGGCCCTGTCTGACATAGGTGGGAGAGGAGTTTCTTGGTCCCATAAAAAAAAAATGAAGGAAAAATGAATGAATGAACACACAGTGGGGGGGGGATGTAAGGGCGGGGAAGGGATAGTGAGGGGGGTAGGTGTGGTCACTGCCTCATAGAAGCATGAGGGGGGGATGGGATAGGTTTCTGGGTGGTGGGAGGAAGTAGGCTAAGGGGATAAAATCTGAAATGTAAATACTACAACCAATTTTAAGAAGCGGGGGGGGGAAAAAAAGTCTTCAGAACCAACATCTTTAAAAAAAAATGTCAGCCCTCTGGGGGTGGGAAATTTTTTTTTTCTTGATACTAAAACTTGTTTTGAGAATTGTATATTGCAGAATACACAGCCTTGGTGTATCTACTCATCAAGCATACTGAGCAGACCTGCCCAAACCTCTGATGTCCTGGAATTCCATCTGGATTCAGTGAAGACACAGCATCAGAGGCTTATCAACTTACTCTTCCCCCCACCCCTCTTCTAAAATCTCAATGCCCTTAATCAGCTTGAAGAAGTTAAAGAAGAGTCAGCGCCCCTATTCCCTGAGCTTGGGGACTAATGTGGTTAATAATGGTCTGTCTTTCTAGAGACAAGTAGTGGTTTTGTTGGAACAGGGGGGATTAGCTAGGACTTACTGCATAGCCATAACCTACTGGTAGAAATCTGTATAATTATTATCAAGATGAAGTTATAAATTCTTAAATGGTACAAAATTTACTTTGATCTCAAATTTAAGTTTTTCATTGGTACGAGCCTCTTATTAATATAAAAATGAGATGAATATTGATACACTCATGGGCATTGTGCCTGTATAACACATTTAGGCATACAATGCCTAGACCCAGCCCTTTTTTAACTTTTTTAACTGATTTGGGACGGTTAACCTATGAGTTAAGGTACTATAGCAAATTCATATTTTTGAGTTTATTGTTAGGGTGCTTTCCATATTTTACTTAGAAATAGCTGAGAGGAGTTAACAGAAAACAGTCCAGGTTACCTTACATGGATAGTTGGTTTTCAAAACATCAGAAGTCCATAGAACTGATGCTACAAATATTTATATATTAATGTTCATATTGATTAGAGACCTGTCTGCTCTTGACAGCTTCCTGTCGTGGATTCTAAGAAGAAATTGAGCATCCTTGGAGTTACTCCAGTTGTGTGGTAACAGCCACTAGGCAAGAATTGCCTCTCTCCATCTACAGACAAATTACTGTCCAGAAAAGGACACACATGCAGAATAGTCGACTGATTATATCTGCCTAAACAGAGTAATCAGTCCTTAATAATCCTGCATCACCAAGGTCTGTCAGATGTCAGATGATTCTGGGCCAGAAGGCTGAAGATTTGATGCTCCAACGTTTGGTAGTATAGGGGCTTTTCAGGTGTTCAGAGGTCTCTATAAATTGGCTAAGTTTTAGAAGCTATGCTTTGTGCTTCCCACAATTATAGTTAACTCAGTCATTCTGGATTTCTGACGGGGTTGAAAACTTATAGCTATTTACTGTAAGAGAAAAGATTTGAGTGGATGGTCGTCAGCTGACATTCATCCTAAAGCCAGGTTCAGAACTAAATGTTTTAGTTAGGATAGATGACAGAGGTGCTGGTTAGTCAACAAAAGGATGGACTGGGTAGTAGAACTATCTTGTACCTCATTGGTACAAATTGGCATAATTATGCTCTAATTGTATTTTGAGAGAAAAGTTTCATTTTAACAGGAAGGGTGATGTGTAGGAGAAGCTAAGGTAGGAGGAGTACTGAGAGGAAGAAAAGGAGTAAGAAGAGGAGGAGAAGGATAGGAGAAGCTAGGTGATGAAAGAGAGAAAGAGGAGGGAGACAGGGAGGCAGATATTCATGTATCTCCACCAGTCAAAGATAGTTGTTATACCTAGGTCGGTCAGTGGGTTACACCTCTGATTGAACAATTCCAAACTTATAACGCTTATGATTAACATTATTTAAAAAAAATGTATAAATGCAAAAAGAAAAAGGGGGCATGGAATAGGGGTTTTATAAGAGGGGGGAATGGGGAAAGGGGATGGCATCTGAAGTGTAAATAAAATATCTAATAAAAAAAAACATACACAAATGTGACCATAAGACTCAAAATTAAGAAAAAATTGGGGAGTAATACCCACTAAACAAAGACAAGTGCTAAAATGGTCAGAAAGGAAAGAATCTAGATTGGGTGAATTAAAACTCAGAAAGAGGTTATTTGGACTCAAAAAAAAAAAAAAAAAAGGAAAATAAATTTAAATAAATAAATAAATTGGGGGTGGGGACAGAAACTGATGGAACAGTCTCACCATGCAAAAGAAAGTGGGTGAGTAGGTATCTTAGAGTTTTATTACTGTGAAGAGACACCATGACCAAAGAAACTTTTATAAGGAAAACATTTCATTGGGCTGACTTACAGTTTCAGAGTCTCAGTCCATTATCATCATGGTGGGAAGCATGGCAGTATCCAGGCAGACATGGTACTGAAGAAGGAGGTGAGAGTTCTACATCTTGATCTGTAAGCAGCAGCAGGAGACTGTGTCCACACTGGGCACAGCTTGAACATCTACCTCAAGGCTCACCTTCACAATGACACACTTCTTCCAACATGGCCACACATACTCCAACAAGGCCACACCTCTTAATTGTGCAGCTCCCTATGGGACAAGCATTCAAACACATGAAACTATGGGGGCCACTCCTATTCAAACCATCACAGTAGATAAGTCTTCACACAGGAAGTGCATAGATAAAACTACATATAAATTAAAATTTCCAAATATCTTCACCAACCCACAAGACAAACTACTCAACCACTGCAGAGATTAGACCCAGGAAGAGTAGACAGAGCTGGTAGAAGAGACAGCAAAAACAAAGGGTAATTAGGTGATACCCTTTCCAGACGGAGAATATGGCCCTATCCTGACTTGTTTGACAAAACCAAATGTTTTATGCTGTGTATTACACTTTCTCAAGCAAAAAAGAGCATCAGATCCTTTCTTAGGAAAATCACAGCATGCACAACAAAGGACCTCAGGGCCAACCCTAATCCTGAGTCCCTGCATGAAGATCCTGAGAGATGAAGTGAAGCCTGGGTTGCTCTAAGGACTCCAAGGTGTTGGAGGCACCAAAGCTGTGAGACATCTGTCAGGGAGATTGGCTTACACAGAGTGGAACCAGCCTGTTAGAGACATATTCTGCAGGCAGAAAAGATGGAGGGATGGAGCCATCTAAGCCCTCTGATATCAGATATTAAGCTAGAGAACTGGGTTTCAACCTTCCTAATGCTGCATCCCTTTAATACAGTTCCTTGTGTTGTGATTACCCCCAACTATAAAATTATTTTTGTGGGTACTTCATGACTGTCATTTTGCTAGTGTCATGAATTATCATGTAACTATCTGGTTTCAGATGGGTCATGGCCCACAGCTGGGAATTGCTGAGCTGGGGATTCAGTGATTACATGCTGCATTATCAGTCTTGTTAGGGCCAGCATTTTCTGTATACCCCCATTCCTCCTTTTAGGAATAGTAATATATATATCTGTGCCATTGTATGCTGAAGTTAATTCAATATTTGAACTCACAGGGTTTTATTGAGACTGTGGAAGGCTATGGGGGCTTCTGAAGTAGGCTTAAATACACTTTGCATTACCACAATGGCCTCTGAGCCTTTGGGGCCTGGGAGTGGACTGTAGTGGTTTAAATGAGAATGTCTACCATAGGCTCAAATATCTGAACCCTGGTGGTGACTTAACAGGCTACACCTCACTAGGGGCAGGCTCTGAGGATAGTATGTAGACTAGCCTCAATTCCAGTTCACTCTCTCTATTCATGTTTGGGGTTTAACATGTGATCTCTCAGCTCCCTGCCATGATGGTCTCATCCTTCTGGAAGCACAAGCCAAAAAAATCTTTTCCATAAACTGCCTTGGTCATAGTATTTTTTTTTTTTAACAGCAACAGAAAAGTAAATAATACAGATTATAAATAATTGAGGATTAAAACATTTTTTTTTTCTTAATCGTAAAAAGTTCACAATAAAATTGGGCACAAAAAAAGTAAAATGTACTCAACCTCTGTGTTCCACTAAATATTTCAGACAGTGTCCCATCCTCCTACATAGCAGAACTGCTTCCCCAGCATCTGGATCTTGGCAGCTATGTACTGATCCTACAACCAAAAAAAGGCAAGACAATAAACAACAGTTACAGCTCCTTGTCACACAATTAACTTAAAAGCCCCCTGACAGATTTATAAATAGTCTCACTTTTTTAAACCTAAAATAATTAGGCTTCACTGTTTTCATTAACATGACTTTAAAGTAAAGCTACAAGTGACAACAGTGGTATGTGTTGTCCAAACTGCAAACGATTTGCTTTTACTGATTATTAAAATTTTATATGTTCACCGTATTTTCTCAAAAATTGACACATAAAAAGAAATGTTTTACTCTGTATAGATGATTAACTGACAACACTATGTACTATATACTAGATACTTATATATTTTTCCCAACTCTCGGTATTTCTAGCAATGCTGACATAAACTAAAATATATTAAATTCTTCTGTGCAAGAATATCTACTTCCTCAGGACAAAATCCTTGACAGTAAAATAAACTTTAAGGGTTAGGGTTTATGAACACTGAAAATACAGAGTTGGTGTATAAAGTCACATGTTATACCTGAAGCCATATTATAAAATGAAAATAACAAAAATTATCTAGACATGTAAATATCTTTAATCATTAAAACACACCTATTTCCCAGTCATCATTTTCTGCTTGCTTCCTGCAACACTGCCACATGGTGGGTGGAACTTCTGTATGGAGAGAAAAAACAAGTCGATTTTATACCATAATGTACTCTTCATTGATCTTCTATCAAGGAAAATGGGAAATTTGAAAATTTAAATGTCCGATTAAGGCAAGGCAAAAGATTACTGCCAAGTAAACCTTATCAAAATGCATTATTCTCAAGTTGCTTTCTCTGTTCTATCTGTCGAGAGAACATCCTCCCTACCATTTAAGCCTCATATGAAAGCACTTTTCAATTTTTCAACTGAGTCAGAGGGGTCGATGGAGAAAGAATCTATGCCCTCCTGAATAACAACACTTAACATTCACTTTGCATAAAACATCAATAAGTCCAACTAACAGTCACTTACTTTTTAACGCTAACTAGTTAAACAATCTACTAAAATATTCCCTTTATCATCTGACCTAAAATGGGCCTTAAACCGTGTAATACTAGCCACTCAAGAAAACACACACAGTATAACACATTCACCATGCAAACGCATACCCCAAGAAGTTCATTAAAAGAACACATCATATGCCAGGCAGTGGTTGTGCACGCCTTCAATCCCAGCACTTGGGAGGCAGAGGCAGGGGGATGACGGTGCTGGAATAACAATCAATAATCAATAAACAGTAAACAATAATTGTCAATACTGATTGATAACCAATAATGATCAATAATTGATGGCACACATCTTTAATCCCAGCACTTGGGAGGCAGAGGCAGGTGGATTTCTGAGTTCGAGGCCAGCCTGGTCTACAGAGTGAGTTCCAGGACAGCCAGGGCTACACAGAGAAAGGCTGTCTCGAAAAAAAAAGTAATTCATTTGATAACTCATTTAAGAGCACCTTATGCTCACCAGGGTTTCTACTGAGGAAAGGCAGTGAGAAAATTCTTACTCACGGTGTAGTGAGGAGGGTAGACAGGTCTGACACTGAGATAGATGCTAAGACTATGGATATGGATCAGGGGTGCAGCAATTGCCTACCATTCAACAGGTGGTGGGCTTGGTGTCAATACTGAAAAAAAAAACCCACAAAACCAAGCAAACCCCATAGGAAACAAAAACTGTGTTGTCTATACAAAATTGTCCCAAGGCAAAGATGCCTCCCAAGTAGTGGAAATTAGTTAAGAATCAGAGGAGAACAAAATTTACAAAGATCTGCTACTTCTCTCCAAATGGGATTTTTTACCCTCTTAGAATAGGTAGTCTGTCAACTCCAAAGGAGGGGCTGAAAAGTGGGCTATGTTTTTAACAAACACCATACTAAGTTAATGAGAACTGGAGTCTAAGAATCTTCCAAATATACTGATCTCTGTATTAGGTTGTTAGTATCTTAGAAATAAGAACAAACCAGAAGTAAACAATTAAGTTTCCCAGAAATTAAACCCCACCTCTGTTAGAAGTCTGCAAGCAGCTTAGAACACACAACACCAAACCAAACAATTCCAAGGGGAAGGGGGGTTATTCAGGGCAAAGATGGTGGGGAGAGAAATAGAAGAAGAAAAAGGAAGAAGAGAACGAAGTCATGGTGTTCCACCTGTTTTATATGGGTGGTGACAGAGTCTCTCCCAGGTAAAGGTGAGGTAACCAGGTGGATTCTGGGAATGTATGGCTGTTGCCTTGGCAACAATGTGGGGGTCACCTAGATGTGATGTCACTGGGTTCAGAGCCTGATACCAACAACCTCACATTAGTTTATCTGTGAAGTGGACTGAAGTAACCCTGGCAAGAAGCAACTGGCTAGAACAACTGTATTCCACTATGACAGCACTTTTGTTCACTCTACAGTCAATTTACAAATACAACTGGGACACAAAGAAATAAACTATACAAATGAGAGCCACCTAAGAACAAAATTAGTGAGTAGAGAACTTTAGCCTTTTCAATAACCATGCTATGTTCAAGGAGATAAAGCAAAGGATAAAACTTAACTTATAAGTCTTTAGCCTTAAAACAAACTACAAATCTGTTTTAAGTTCAAGCCAACATAGGCAAGCTAGCTATGAAGCCAGATGTAAAGTGCTACCTTACCTTTACTTCGAGTTACAAGAAATATTTGTTAGCTAAAACAAATATACAATGAGTTAATGGGTGTGCACATTTAGTCATATGACATAACTCATGATGTGACACAAATGCAGAGAAAGCAACCTATGGCAACTCGAGGATACGGTGAGATAAGATTAGTTTGGACCCAGTCCCTATCTCTCTTCTCAGTACCTTTTCCCTTACCTTAACCATCAGTTTTCTACTTACTTACAACTGAGGACATTAAGTAAAGTGGAATCCAGGGACATCTGTAATCAGTTCAATACCTGGAACCTACACAGAAACCAGACTCCTACCAGATGCCCCTAACCTCCACTTGTTGAGGTTTAGTCTGTCACTATGTATTATAATGCTAACTGCAGGCCCCCAAGGCCTGACTGTCCCAGAGACAAGAGAGTCCACACATAGTCCCAAGTGATGCTATGTGATGTTGCGCCCAAATTATTTCTGACTGCTGAATAGAGATGCCAACAGTCAACACCTGATACCTGGACAGAAGAGACAAAAGCAGGTTTTAGCATTCCAGGACTTCCCCTGCATCAAAGAAGAACCTGGAGAGGAAAAGATGATAAAGGGAGGAAGCTGCCGAGGGTTAGGTGAGTCATAAAATAATGACCATGTGGGTTGGCTAATTGGAGTTAAAAGCAGCTTAGACAAAACATGGCAAATTATATAGTGGGATTATTGGCTGGGATAGAGACATAACAGCTTGAAGATCAATATCTGCTCTTATGCTAATTAAGGCTTCTAGTAAGTACAAAGGTTGTGTGTGTCTTTTATCTTAGAACTAAATGGCCAAAGACAAGGTAGAACCCCTGAGTTGGGATTAAATAATTTCTACAACATCCACATACACAACTCCTGCACACTCACACACGTAAAAATAATAAATGTAATTTTTAAGATTTATTTATTATATTTGTATGAGTATACTATAGCTATTTTTAGACATACCAGATAAGGACATCAGATTCTATTACAGATGGTTGTGACCCACCATGTGGTTGCTGAGAATTGAACTCAGGACCTCTGGAAGAGCAGTCAATGCTCTTAACTGCTAAGCCATCTCTCCATTCCAATAAATGTAATTTTTAAAGAGGGTTAAAGCACTTGTCATTAAGCATGAGGACCCAAGTTCTATCACCAGAACCCCTGTGGTCTGACAACCTCCCTACACATTGTCCTCTGACCTCCATATATGAACACGCACACATATAGACATACATACACAGAATAAAATAAGGTCATTATAACTTACTTACTTTGTATATTTATTAAAGGTTTTTCCCATCATCTCTTATTGACCCAGACTCACTTCTGTCTTTGGTTGACATAGCTCGTTCCCCACATCTACCTCTCCTTCCCTCAGGCCTATCATGCTCACATGTGTTTCTCCTCCCTTAATGTCCACTTTTAAATCTACATTAAACATTTTATAATCTACAGTTCTGGGGACTAGACAGATTGTTTCCAGGTTAAAAGAACTTGCTGCTCATGTGGCCTGGAGTCCAAATTCCAGCATCCTTCAAACACCCGTGACTACAGCTTTCATGAATCAGACAACATCTTCTTAGGCAGAAATAATGAAAAACTTCCAGTAATTTGGAGGAACATACACTTACAAATATATGCAAAACTTTGTCCTTTTAAAATGTAGCTCACAAAAGAGTTAGGACCTGGGTCATGAATCAAAGAGAAGTAAGTAAATATCCTGGTTCCTTTATACCATGTGACCCAACCAAGTACTATTATCTCTACAAACCTGTTTCTGAGTGTGCTGAATTTATACGATGCTTTTGAATATTAAATGGGAAGCCACTTAGCAAAGATTTCTGGAACATAGCCCATACATAGTAATTTTCCAATTATTATTAATTTTTGGAACAAATGTTAAAAAGACAAGCAGTGTTTAATTTTCATTTTAAGTGTCAGGCACATGGCCCACAATCCTGACTTAAAGTTGAGACTCAGATACAAAAGAAATTATAAAAAGCCATTTGCCAAGGATAAATGATAAGTAAAATATCTAGTATTATGGAAATATAATTGACACAGGCAGAATCATGAGTTTGTAAGAATAATTTGATGCATAATCTCAAGGTTTTTATGATTAAATATATGATTTCATTTTCATAAACAATAAAGGAAAAAAACAACACATTTTTAAAAAGATCAAGAGATCAAAAGAGAGGAAGGGGCAAGCAGCCACCTTTACAGGGGGTCAGGCCTACCTGGCTGTTGCCAGGTAACTGGGGTGGAGTTTAGACAGAATGCTAAGAAATAATCAGGACATCCTTCCTCTTGTCGGTCAGATTGATACCTCCATTGCACCTTGTACTGGACTATGCAAGCTGTTCACCCTGATTACAGGAAGAAGGCAAGTGCTGTAAGGAAAACTCAGGTAAGGTCTGAAGTCAGGTCCTGGTAGCTGCAGGATCATTGCTCTCATAGGGGAGAAGAAGGAGCCTGAACAGCCAGAGCTGAAATGCTGGGTTCTCCCCCAGGGCTGGTTGGGGTGAGATTCCTCTTTGAAGACAGAAACAAATGCTAATGGAGTGCAAATTACTCTTGAGATCTGGAAAAGGTCTGACCCTGGTCTGGAACACAATTTAACCTTGAAGAGTGGCAGGACTCACTGGTCAATTGAGGCTCCCAGGATGACCTGCCAATCAGACAAAGGAGGCTGGTTCTTCCCCATGTTATTTTGCAAGTTTTCTGTTCCTGTGCAGGCTTGAATGGTCATCTGTGCCCAGCTCTGAGCTCTGCTGTGTATGCTGTGTGGAGACCTCAGGGAAGCTCTGAAATCAAGTCATGGTGAGCACAGGATCACTGCCCACAATGGGTAGGGGCAGGTGGCTAAGCAGAGGGAGCTGGGGTGCTGGGACCTCTCTGGGGCTGCATGGGAAGCATCAGCCAGATGTGACCACCTGTGAGGTCCCTGGTGGTGCTCCTCACGTGTTAGATCAGGAGGTGACCTCTGAGTAATGTCACTGTCATGGCTGATTCTGAATCTCCCCAAAACATTTGGATCAGTTGCTTTCCTGTAGAAACCTGGGTGGTTTCTCTTACTCTGCAGCACATGTGTCCAAATCTTTTTGTCTTTTGTTGAGACCCACATTTTGCCTCAACACTTTTGCCTCAACGCTTTGGGGCTAAGTGCTCTGGTCAAGAGAGAGAGTGGGGCTCTTGGGGCAAGAGACGCGAAGAATGGAGACAAGACAGGGCGTCTGATCAAGTCTCATATTAAGTCTCTTTTATTAAGTCTCGTTTATTGAAGGGAATTTTGAGCTATTTATAGGCTTTTGCCACGTGCCTTGTAGGCGCGTGGATACCATGTGCCTTGCAGGTGTTGATATGACGTAATCCTTACAGGCGTCTATAGCGTGGACAGCACGTGCACTGCAATGCCTTGCAGGCTTGGATAGCACGTGCGCCTTACAGGCATGTATGGCGTAGATAGCACGTGGACAGCACGTGGACCGCACGTGAACCGCACGTGAACCGCATGTCTTGCAGGCGTGACTACCACATGCACCTTGCAGCTGGGGCCAGTAAACAGCAACACAAAATATGTGGGATATCAGAGTGTGCTTTAGCTGTTGTAGGCTATTGAAAACCAAATCTTTCGTCAGGGTATATGGTTCTAGATGGCTGCAAAGTTGATCTAGCCGCTTTCTGCTAAAGTCGGCTCCCAACAGGTCTCCCTTTTTAAATTTTTTTTCAAAAGGGAAGGCTGGGAAAACTTACGGAAACCGTGCCTGTCCTATGTTGGAACAAAGGACCCCAGCCTCACTTAAGATGGTGAGGCCTCCCTTATTTTAGGGGCAAGGGTCTCGATATGCTCTCTTACCCGTCATTGGCTATTTGGCTTAACATGTAAGTTAGGGGTTAATCCTCGTCAATCTTGATGACAGAGGTTTCAGAGTCCCCTACTTCCAGCCTGTAATAGTGGACCTGTATGGGTTTTATTTGTATAGTATCTTGTACAAAAGTCATCAGTTTGTTGAACCGTATTAACCCAAGAGACTTAATATCTAAACTGTTGATATAAAAGCAACACTCTTTAAGGCAACACACAACTTCCCCTGTTGGAGAAGTGAAAGGTCTAAGCCTTGTACCCACAAATTTTCAATAGAAGAAATTATATCAATGAAATCCTTGAATTTTGCATCAGCTTAGTAACAATTATACAGATTAAGACAGCCTAATATTAACCACCTCAGTCCCCAAGTCCAGGGAATTGGGGCGCCGACTCTTCATTAACTTCTTCAAGCTGAACATGGGCGTTGACTTTTAGAAGAGGAATGAGGGGAAGGGTAAATTGATAAGCATCTGAAGTCTGTCTTAACTGCATCCAGCTGGAAGTCCAGGGCATCAGTGAACATGCAGGTGATAAGATGATTCATTCATCAAGGCTGTGTATTCTGTAATATACAAATCTCAAAACAAGTTTTAGTATCAAGATAATTATTTTGTTTCTCTGAAATCTAGTCTTCTGGAGGCCTACCTCTGTCATGTCTGATCCATATAATTCTGGAAGACATAACTACTACCTTAATGACCTCATCAGAAAACTCATAGAAAAACCTTTTTTTCCAAATTAGCCTTTCCTTACGCCAGTAACCAGAAAAACCTTTACATTGAGTTTTTATCCAGAAAAATATTATACAACTCAGAATCACACCCATTTTAAAAGTTAAATCAATTAACATTATCATTCTGCTTAGCTCTCTGTCTAGAGCAGCCTTCTATTTATTCCTTGTGTCTTTAAAGCCTTTTTCATCTGTTTTTACTCACTTATTTCTTGCCCCATTTTCGTTACTATAACCTTTATTTATCTGTTTGGCTCTCTTGACTCAGAGCAGCCTGCAATTTACTCCTTGCTTCTTTAAATCCTTTTTCATCTGTTTTTGCTTATTTATTTCTTGCCCCGTTTTTGTTACTATAACCTTTATCTATCTGTTTGGCTCTCTTGACTCAGAGCAGCCTGCAATTTACTACTTGCATCTTTAAAACCTTTTTCCTCTGTTTCTGCTTACTTATTTCTTGCCCCGTTTTTGTTACTATAACCTTTATCTATCTGTTTGGCTCTCTTGACTCAGAGCAGCCTACAATTTACTACTTGCATCTTTAAAACCTTTTTCTTCTGTTTCTATTTACTTATTTCTTGCCCCGTTTTTGTTACTATGTAATCACCTTTCACTTCCGAATTCAACAAGCTATGTCAGTCGACTGGTTCTCCAGCGCAGGAGTGAGGATGACCGCTTCCAATTCCCGTGGTGTCCTTCACTGTATCCCGCTTACTGGAGTCCCTGTTCGGGGCGCCACTAATGTTGAGACCCACATTTTGCCTCAACACTTTTGCCTCAACGCTTTGGGGCTAAGTGCTCTGGTCAAGAGAGAGAGTGGGGCTCTTGGGGCAAGAGACGCGAAGAATGGAGACAAGACAGGGCGTCTGATCAAGTCTCGTATTAAGTCTCTTTTATTAAGTCTCTTTTATTGAAGGGAATTTTGAGCTATTTATAGGCTTTTGCCACATGCCTTGTAGGCGCGTGGATACCACGTGCCTTGCAGGTGTTGATATGACGTAATCCTTACAGGCGTCTATAGCGTGGACAGCACGTGCACTGCAATGCCTTGCAGGCTTGAATAGCACGTGCGCCTTACAGGCATGTATGGCGTAGATAGCATGTGGACAGCACGTGGACCGCACGTGAACCGCACGTGAACCGCACGTGAACCGCATGTCTTGCAGGAGTGACTACCACATGCACCTTGCAGCTGGGGCCAGTAAACAGCAACACAAAATATGTGGGATATCAGAGTGTGCTTTAGCTGTTGTAGGCTATTGAAAACCAAATCTTTCGTCAGGGTATATGGTTCTAGATGGCTGCAAAGTTGATCTAGCCGCTTTCTGCTAAAGTCGGCTCCCAATAGTCTTTTATAGAATACATTAAGAAGACATGTATAGCTGGGCAGTGGTTGTGCATGCCTTTAATCCCAGCATTTGGGAGGCAGAGGCAGGGGGATGACAGTGATGGAATAATGATCAATAATCAATGCTAATCAATAATCAATAAATGGTAATCAATAATTATCAATACTAATTGATAGCCAATGATGATCAATAATTGTTGGCACACGCCTTTAATCCCAGCACTTGGGAGGCAGAGGCAGGTGGATTTCTGAGTTTAAACCCAGCCTGGTCTACAGAGTGAGTTCCAGGGCAGCCAGGGCTACACAGAGAAACCTTGTCTTGAAAAACAAAAAATAAACAAAACCTGTTTTTAAGAAGACAGGCATAAATCTAACAGATCCACTTTCATACATTATTTGTTTTTGTTTTGTTTAGTTTTTGTTAATTTTTTTCTGTCGCAGTTTTTTTTATATTGCTTTATTTTTTACGTTTAGTGTTTGATTATTCTGTGGTAAAGGGACTTTTGTTTTTCTCCAGTCTGTTGGGTGTTTTGGATGCTTCTTGTCCATTAACAGGCATCTTCTTTCGTTTGGGAAAAGTTTCCTTTATGATTTCATTGAAAATATTTTCTAAAGGGCTGATAGTCACCTTTCTCTATTCCAGTCATCTGTAGTTTTTCCCTTCTCATATGTTGCAGAATTTCTGGTTGTTAAGGGCCAGAAAACTTTTAGAATCCACATTTTTTGACCAATGCATCCATTTTGTTTTATTCGTGTTTAATGCCTGAGATTCTCTCTTCCTTACCTGTTCCCTCTGTGAACCTTACCACTGTAGTTGTCAGGGCACAGGTAATTTCAATGCTGTGCTCTCAGGAACTTAGCAACTGCTTAAGTCATTCCCTGCCTCCATCACCTGCTGCTATTGTCCTGTGTGCTTTATATACATGGACCACCAGCTACATAGCTCTCTCTGTTTGTTCCCTGTCTCTGTTCTCTGCACATGCCCCCTCTCTATTCTCTGTCTCAACTCTCAGGTCTCTCTCTGCTCCCTGTCTGTCTGCCTGTCTGCAGGTCTTCTTCTGTGCCTCTATGCCTTCCCCAAGTTCTTCCTTGCCCCAAACAACCTTTTCTGCACCTTAACTGTTCCATGTTTTAATTTCTCAGGACCTGCTGTGATAGGATAGGTTGGCTCTTTTGGTGACATATATTCCTGGTTATTATTTATTATTTCCATGATGGTGTCCAAGCCTCTGGGTCTAGAGTGATTATTGATTTAGGTACTGATTTCTGGATTTGTCTTGCTTGGGTGGAAGTTTTGTTAGTGGGTTACTGTTTGATATCTGGATTTACAGAGTGTTGCCTAAGTGTTGCCTCTTTCACTGACCTGTTTGCTGGGTATGCTCAGGAGGGAATGCTTGCTAATTTTGGAAGCTGGGAGAAGAGGTGGGCAGGAAAGATGATCTTAGAAATCCACAAGGAAACATAGTCAGTCCTAAGGTAAAGCTGCCTCTCGTGTTTAGTACAGTGCTGGGGGAAACTGTGATCATTGCATCTGGGATAACATATTGTGTGGTAGATCGATAGAAAGCATGGACTGGAACCTCATAACCCTCAGAAATTCCAACTAAAGGATTGAAAGGCTGCCTGTTAAAATGTTTCATTGTTGTTCTTTGTGTCAGTGGCTTGTCTGTCAGATTTGTGTCTGCATGCCTTGTGTTTTAGATTTTTCTTGAGTATTTGCAAAGGGAGATGACTAAAGTGACTGTGGAAGCACAGTATAGTGGATGCACTGGAGAGTTGAAGTCACAAAGTGGTTGGAAGATGTTTCAGAGCGTGGTGTAGTGGATGGTGTGCCCATGGTCTTAATTTATGGGAAGGTTAGAGCAGACTTACAACCCTGCTACACAGCTTACAACTCCCTTCCTATCTTCATTGTCTCCTTTGTACAAGTGGAAGAATCTGCTGAGTAGCCTTTACTGCCCCCTTGTGGCTGTCTATTTTGTGTGTGGCACTTTGTTGTTCTCTCACTGAGGAAATGCAACAGACTCCATCCTAATCGATTTAGTTACTAATTCCACACCTTGGGTTAAATCTTTCTTGACAACAGTACCTAGACCCATTGATTAGTCCATGACAGAGAGCTCTTCGAGACAGTATCCAGGGCAAAACCAGGCTCTGCCTATGCTGTTTTACATGGTGGAAAGAGAAAGACCTCATTTCCCACCTCCTGAACTACCCTCTGCCCAGTTCATATGTGAGTCTGTAGTTTTGAACTTGCAGCTGTCATAAGATGGAATGTTGTTCTTCATCGATTTTAACAAATTTAGCATATCTTGCTTGGATCAGAAATCCTGTTCTTTGTTGCGGATCATTTGAGTTGTGTGGGACAATTTGCTTTTCTGTCCACGTTCCAGCTGTTTTAGACTCCTCTTTGGTAGCACTCCCTGGGAACCCAGTGTTAAAGACACCTCACCCCAGGTCAGCACAGCCTCTGAGCCCCCCATTCCAGTGTATCCTTCCATGCTCTGAGCCAGGTGCCCTCCCTATATTGTCCTTGCTCAACCACAGCTCTACCTCCCTCTTGTGGTGGCAGGCACTCCTGTAATTGATATGGTTAAATCATTGGTTTTGGGTTGTTACAACTTCCTCATTTATTAATGTGTCTGTGTCATAGTTGTTTTCAGTTCTCAGCATTTCAGAGCTACAGTCACCTGAGGGAGCCTCAATCGAGGGTGTGCCCAGATCTGAATGGCTGGTTGCTATGTCTGTGAGAGATAGTGTTGATTGATTAGGAAGGCTCTTCCACTGAGGAATGCAATATCCCAAACAAGTGGTCCTGGGCTGGATGAGAGAGCAGGCTGAGCACGAGACAGTGACCAAGCAAGAGAGCAAGCCAGGAGACAGTGTTTCTCCATGATTTTTGCCTTCAGTTTCTAATCTAACCTCCAAAAATGATGGACTGTGATCCGACAGAATCATGTACAACCAATTATTACCTGAGATGCTTTTACTTAGAGAATTCAATCACAGCACCAGAGTAGCAAGTTAGAACAACAGCAACAACAAAATGGTATCAAAGGGTTATTTTGCTGCTGTACAGAATCTATTTGTAGATTGTATTCTTGTGGACAGGACAAATTTTGGGTAGAAAAGTTTTTGGATTGGTTGGTGTCTCTAACTCTCCACTGGGGGTCATGCCTAACTGCAGATGTGGTCTCTTCTGCGTCCATATCTAATTGCTATGCATCTCAGCTAAGATGGACTACATAGACTCCTAGGTGCCCTCCAATCTGTGGTCTCTGACACATCCTAAATGTACTCCCTCCCCCCAGCCAGCTGCAGATTTTGATTCATTTTCCCCCTCTGGCCCTCTCTTGTCTCTCACCACACCTGTTGCTGGTTCTCCCCGATTTCCCCTTCTTATCTGCTCTCCCATCCAGTTCTCTCTCTTCCGTCTGCCTTCTTTGATTGCTTTATTCCCCCTTCTGAGTGAGATTCAACTGTGCTCATTTGGGCCTTCCTTCTTGCTTGGTTTCTTTGGGTCTATGGAGTGTAGTGTGGGTTTCCTGTATTTTGTGATTATTATTCACTTGTAAGTGCGTACACACATGTATGTGCTTTTAGGTCTGGTTTACCTCACTGAGATGATAGTATTTAGCTGTATCCATTTGCCTGAAAAATTCACGATGTCATTGTATTTAATAGCTGAATAATGTTTTATTTTGTAAATGAAACACATTTTCTATATTCATATTTTGGTTGAGGGGCATCTGGATTCTTTCCAGTTTTAAGTTGTTATAATTAAAATTTCTATGAACTTAGTGGAGTCCCTACTCTAGGTCACCTGCCTTCACAGAGTCCCTCCTGTATCTTCTGTTTGTCCTTTGTGAGGGTGTGGGCCCCTGGGTGACCATGATGATGTATCAAGTCTCTATGGGGTAGGTGCATCCTCTCCACTGAGGCCAGATGTGGCAGCCCAGTTAAGGGAACAGATTTCAATGATAGACAGCAGCTTTAGGGACAGCTCCTGCTACAGTAGTTGGAGGACCATCATAAAGACTGAGCTGTACATCTGCTACCTATGTGCCAGGGTCCTTTGTCCAGCCTGTATGGGTTATTGTTTGTGGTTCAGTCTCTGTATGTCCCCAAGGATCAAGGTTAGTTGAGTCTGCTTGTCTTCCTGTGGAGTTCCTATCCTCTTCAGGGCCTTCAATCCTTTCCCCAACTCTTCCATCAGAGTTACTAAGGTGCATGCAATGTTTGACTGTGGATCTCTGCTTCTGCTTCAGTCAGCTGCTGGGTGGAGCCTCTCAATGGACAGTTATGCAAGGCTCCTGTGTGGGAGCATCACAGAATATCCTTAATAATGTCATGGATTGGAGCTTGTCCATGTGTGTCTCCAATTGAATGAGTTTTCATTGGCCATTCCTTCAGTCTCTCCTCCAGTTTTACTTCTTCATTTCTTTTAGACAGGATAAATTTTGTTCTGGGTGTCTCCAGTGTTGTGGTTGAACCTGATCCTTTATCTGTCTTCTCATGATCCCATACATTCCCCATTTGGACTCTGTCCCTCAATCACATAAGATACTGTGCACACATTTGCTATTCAATGCTATGCTATTTTGCAAACCTGGTGGTTTCATATTTTTAACTTTATTCATTCTGTTTTTGTTTTTCTTGACCAAATTTTTCTGTGAAGCCCTTCCTGTCCTGATTGTAGACAGAGAAACCACATAAGTCACCTGATATGTTTTTCTTCAATAAGCACATGTTTTTGTGCTGCTCTTCGTCCACATCTTTAATTTTGAAATTTGACAAAATATATAGATTATATTCTATTTCTCCAGATGGCTTATGCTCCTGTCATCAATATTATCTGATGCTTCATATTCATTGAATTGCATGTGTATGATGTTCTGCCTAACTCTTATGTTTGTTGTGAAATTTTTGAATAAATAAGTGCATTATGACTAGTGCATGAATAAGAATATCATGTGTGCCTCATTTTTACTGTTGTCAGAAGATGGCCTCAGAACTCCTGATCTTGAAGAAATGGACAGGTGTTGGTCCACATCTGTATACTAGAAATTGACCACCATTATGTGGAAGACCAAAGAGCTTTCAACTCCTGAGCTGTATCTCCTGAACTACATTCTTTATTTCTGATCAGCATATACATTACTAATATTTTTTTCTGTCCATTTTTAACTCTTTAAACATGCATTTCCTTTTAGTAAAATTTAATTAATGTTGCTGTTTAAACTGGTTCACTTCATGTTTATGCAAGATGAATACAGAACTGCAGTGAATGTATAATTCTTTGCAGTAACTTCAGTAAAGAATTGTGTATTCATTCTATCATTTTTGTTTCCTGGTTTATTTTTGTAGCAGAGTGAGGTTCTTAACATGTAACTTTTGCTGTCCTGAAACTCATTTCATGACATTGTTGGCATCCAGCTCAATGACATACACCTGCCTGTACCTCTGTGATTAAAGACATGAGCAAATATATGTAGCTTGCCCATCATTTCTGTAGTTAGTACTTGTTCATATAGTTTTTCAAGTGTTTGCTAAGTACAGTTGATCTGTTTCTCCCTGCATATCTCTCTCAATTGTCATTTGTGTTGCCAGGCTTTATCCTATTCAAAGGGATCAGAAGTGACACAGGTGAACCTTATATTTCAAGTTCCTTCTAAATTGACATGGTGATTATAATTCATGTGTCAGCAAATAAGTGGAGGAATCACCTGAATTATATGATTACATTGTCCACAAAGTATACATTTACTTTGTAGTGGTGTCAGTATCAGGCTTTGTGTTGTACACATGTATGTGATATTTCAGGAAGCAGTGAGTTTCGATGATGTGCATCTGAACTTCACTGCAGAAGAGTGGAATTTCCTGGATCCTTCCCAGAATAATCTCTACAAAGATGTGATGCTTGAGACCTACTGGAACCTCACTGCTACAGGTAAGACTGTAAATTTTCTTTTGCTTCTCAATATAAGGGAAAAATGTTTCTGCATTACTGATGATCATCTCTGATTTCAAAAGAGAACAAGGAATATTGAGTTAAATAAATCAGGTTCATTGCTGTGAAAATTCAGAGTAACTTGAATTTTGCCTAATTCCACTACCATATCATTTATTTTCTTGTACCGTGTTTTAGGCTATAATTTGGAAGACCATTATATTGAAGAACAATATCACACTTCTAGAAGTCATGAAAGGTAATTTTAATGTCTAAACTGATACAAATATGCCTGTGAGAAAATTTTAATATGATCTGGAAGCTCTAAAGAAAGCAAGTGTGTAAAATATCAGTCCTTTTATTGTAGCTATGATTATAATATTCTCCCAAAACTGTGTACCTCAATGTCAGTTATCTGATTTGTGTTTGCAAAGCATTTCTGTAAGAAACAACGAGAAGGAAACAATGAGATTCCTTTATTTGATTTGGATCTCCATTAGAACTATGTTGTGGAACTACCAATTTGTATAGTCTCATAATATTTAGATGTTGCACATTGAATAGTGATAAACATGTATTCATAACTTTATAATAAGCAAATACTCCATGATAAAGTTGGTGATACTCATATGTTTTTAGTGAAACTTTTAAGTTTATAGTAAGGTCAGTTTATGAGTGTCAAGAAAGTTGTTGTGGAGAAACATAATCATGTCTGCAATGAACAAAAAATCAGTGTGTGTGAATTCAATGTAGGAACTTTTCATTTGTTCTTCTTTTTAATGGGTATATCAATTGTTAGAATGGATGAAACCATGTGTGCATAAAGATACTAAAACAAACAAAGTACCTCTATCTACTTCAGAACAATGAGAAGATATGTAGTATTCTGCCTTTAGTAGACTTTCTGAAGAAGATAGACATTTGTAATTAATTGGTTTTCTTTCTTTACTGGAAACATCCCCAACGTCACACTGCAGAAAATGTTTATGGGTACTAGAATTTTAGAAATACTTCTGTTTATCCTGGCTCACGGTGCTGCAGTGGTGTGATTCACACTACAGGAAAAACTAAGAAAGCAATCAGTGTTTTAATGCCCTGATATCTTCAGCCATGTGAAATATATGATATAGAAATCTCATATAGAAAAAGGATGTTACAAATGTGAGCCATTTAATAAGTGCTCTTACCATCTCAGGTATTTTCAAAGAGGTAAAACAACAAACAGTGAGCAAGTACAACCATGAACATCAAAGTGATAAAACCTTAAGATCTGAGTGTTCTTTATTATTACACCAACTGCATAATTTATTTATATTGATAAAATGATTGATCAGGTTAATGAATGTGGTAAAGCTTTCACATGTGTCCATTATTGTAGCAGGCATGAAAGAAGTCATACTGGAGAGAAACCACATGAATGTAATCAATGTGGAAAAGCCTTTTCACATCACAGTCATCTCCAAAGACATAGAAGAACACATACTGGAGAGAAACCTTATCAATGTAATCAATGTGGTAAAGCCTTTTCACATCACAGTAATCTCCAAAGACATGCAAAAACACATACTGGAGAGAAACCTTATGAATGTAATCAATGTCGTAAAGTCTTTTCATGGCACAGTCATCTCCAATATCATAAAAGAACACATAATGGAGCAAAACCTCATGAATGTAATAAACATGGTAAAGCCTTTCCATAAAGTTTTCTCCTCCTAAAACATACAAGAACCCATATTGGAGAAAAACTATGAATGTTATCAATGTGCTAAAGCATTTGCATGTCCCACTAGTCTGGAAAACACTAATGATCCCATACTGGAAAGACACTTCATGAATGTAATCAGTGTGGTAAAGACTTCAGACCCTTAGAATCTCCATTATTATTAAAAAAAAAACATGTACAGGAGAGAAACCTTATCAATGTAATCAATGTGGTAAAGCATTTGCAAGTTCAGTCATCTGCAGTGACAGGAATGATTACGTGTAAGAGAGAAACCTGCTTGAATATTAACACAACAGAAATCACAGTGGAGAGAACCCTTAGGAACCTAATCACTGTGGTCAAACCTTGGCAATTCACTTTTATCTGGGACTACATAATAGAACACATTAAAGAGAGTCACTCAATGTAATCAAGGTGTTAAGCCCTTGCACGACACAGTCATCACTCAACACATAAAACAATACATACTGGAGAGAAACTGAATGTCATGAATGAGGTGAAGCCTTTCCAGGACACAGTCATTTCTGAATACACAAAAGAAAATGTGCAGAGTGAAACCTTATGAATGTAGTCAATGTGATAAAGCCTTTGCATGTCACTATACTCTCCAAACATTTAAAGGAACAAATGCTTTAGAGAAACCTTAACAAATGTAACGAATGCGGTAAAGCCTGTGCATATCTCTGTAAAGTTTGAAATGATTGTTGATGCTTGTCACATTTTTTTGTCATAATAAATAACCTCCAGAAACTCAATGTCAGTGTGTTATGTAAGATCATACAACTTATTTGCAGTCACAGATTACTTTTGGTATTATTGAAGGTGCTCAAACACTACTGTGATACACAAAGTCTTTAATAGATTGATTACTTACTAAAGACTTTAGTCTTCTATAAAGATACCAGAAAGTATAGTAGAAACAAACTCTGGTGATTTAAATATGCTTGACCCTAAGAAGTGCCAATATTAAGAGATTTTCCTTTTGGGAGTAGATGTTACCTTTTTGAACGAAGTGAATTACTATGGTTGTGGTCTCTGGAGCTCAGGCCAGTACAAAACAGACCCTCCTAGCACTTGGCTGGAAGACAGTCTCTTCCTGAATGCCTTCACATGAGGATGCAGAACTCTCAGCTCCTTCTCCTGCATCATGGCTGCCTGCATGCTGACATTCTTTCTACTATGATGGCAATGAACTACACATTTGAAAGTGTAAGCCAGGCCCAATTAAATATTTGCCTTTAACACAGTTGCCTTGATTACAATGTCTCTTCTTAGCAATCGAAATTCTATCTAAGACAGAAGTTGGTACCCCAGACTCAAGTATGCTATGATAGGCCTGATCATGGTTTATTTGTTTTGTTTTATGGAGCAATGTGGATTTTTAGACTTTGGATCTGTATATGCATTAAGTGGAACTTAATGGGCAGTCCTAGTAAGAATATGAAACACATATGTACTAAGGGTGATTTGAACTTTGTATATAGTTTTTATGATGTTTTGCAGAAAAATGTTGCTGCCCTTTGCCCTTGTCAGTGGAGTGTCCTTGAAGATAAGGTAAAGAGGTTGATGTTCATTACATTGACAAAGAAAGTCACAGTGAAGCCAGCAAAGCCTTTGACCTATGTTTAGTCTCATGATGATTTGAGCATGCATAGTAATCTTAGAATGAAAAAAAATAGAAAATGTTACATCAAAAGAGAAAAATCTAACCAGGAAGTTGAATGAAGCTAAACTCTGTGATCAATGATATTAAATGGAATTAAAGAAACAGTGACATTAGGGCAAGATTCCATCCACCTAAACTTATGGATGTGAAGTTGGACAAAGGAGAACTGTATTGTGTTAGGCATTAGTATTACCTAGTTGTTGTTTTCATATGGACACAAGAATTATCAGTATGTGTGAAGTTGACAATTGATGGATTATGATTACTATACTGGGTTATCATTTTAAGACCTAAAATAAAATACTTAAGTACAGGCATAGAGGTATATTCCTTAAATCCCAGATAAATGTCAAGCAGATCGTGATTCAAGTCTTCCTGATACAGAATACGTTTTAAGCAAAGAAAATTTAGGTATGGACACAGTGTTACACATGCATTACCCAGCATTCAGCAGACAGAACCATGCAGATCTGAGATCAAGGTTCATTTACAGAGCAAATTCAAGGACAGCCGAGATTAGGCAGTGAAGTTGTTGAAAACTACAAAGCTGGTGAGGATGTAATAGAAAGGGCCATGTTAGGACCCCAGCAAGCAGAGGAATTCAGGAACATTGTCCATGTGGTTCAGCTTTTAGAGGAAAGAACAGAAGGGACAACTGAGACAATTGATGCTGGTTGGCTGTAGTTAGAAAATTAGTGAGGATGAAGAAGAAACCAGCACCACTGAGGTGAAATCTTCTGGTAAGTGTTTTCTGAGAGGAGAAAGAAGTTGTATTCCAGAGGTAGCCAAGGTTGTCCCTTGTGGTGCAGCTTGACTCAGTCCTGTGTAAGACTCACCCAGGTGGCACTGGTTTTAAGGCATGGATGTTTCATGCAGTGCAGCTAAGGCTTGGCACCATGAAGGGAGCATGAGAGGAACACAGTCAAGACTCTTTGTCACAGAAGAACCCAGCATGTTGAAGATGTCAGTCCCATGGTATGAGCAGAAAGAACGGCAGCAGCAGTTGAGTGGAGTCAAGCAGAACCTAGTGTCCTATAGAGGGAAGAGCTGGAGAGAGACCCAGCTTTTTTTGAGGAGCGCAGAAGATCATCTGTGGATCCCAGATACTGGAACAAGAAGCTGTAATTTTGAAGTTTCTTTGGAGACCCCCAAGAGTTTTAGATTCCCCAGCTGTGGGATACCCTCTCAGGAAAACTACTTTCAGGAAATAAAATCAGCCAAAGAGAAAGAATTGTGCTGCAGTGAACAAAGCAGGAAGGAGTTGGAGATCTGAAGAACACTTTGACATCAGACATGGAGATGCAGAGTTTGGAGATATCCTTGCTGGCTTTTGGTCTTCTTTTGGCCCAGTATTTCCTCACATTGGTGATTAGGAATGGTGAAGTAAGTCCTGTAAATTTGGACATATATGATGGGCTATTTGTTTTGGAAAGTATAGGGTATCATAGTTACATGATTGGAATGATCTCAGAAGAAACTTTGAACTTTGGATATTTAACATTTATAAGACTTCCATAGATGATGAGGACTTTTTATTTATTTATTTTTTGTTGATTTTTGTTGTTGTTGTTGGTTTTTTTTTTGTTTTTTTTTTTTTTTTTTTTTTTTTTTTTTTTTTTTTTTTTTTTTTTTTTTTGAGACAGGGTTTCTCTGTGTAGCCCTGGCTGCCCTGAAACTCACTCCGTATACCATGCTAGCCTCAAACTCAGAAATCCACCTGACTCTGCCTCCCAAGTGCTGGGATTAAAGGGGTACGCCACCACTGCCTGGCAATGAGGACTTTTTAATTTGAACCTCACATATTTTGTATTATGCTATTTTTAAATATGGCCTCCATACAATCATGTGTTTGCACAATCATATGGGGGCAAGGCAGTGGAATGTGGTAGTATAAATATGCTTGGCTCAGGGAGTGGGAAGAAGTTATTATGAGATGTGGCCTTTTAGGAAGTGCATCACTATGCGAGTGGCCTTTAAATTTCCACCCAGTGCAGAATGGGCCCTCCTACTAGCTCCCTGGCAGACAGTCTCTTCCCGGCTGCCTTTGGATCAAGATGCAAAACTCTCAGCTTCTTCGACAACATCGTGTTTTCTTGCATGTCTGCCTTGCTTCCTGCTATGACGAAAAAGGACTAACACTCTGAAACTGTAAGCCAGTCCCAATTAAACTGTTGTTTTTATAGGAGTTGCCTTTTTCATGATTTCTCTTCATAGCAATGGAAACACTAAGACAGAAACCCTGTGAGTGTATTTAATATGGTCAAGCCTTTGCACAATTCTCTAGTCTTCATTATCATGAAAGAATACATGCTAGAGTCTAAGCATGACTCCTGTGACACAGGACATGCCTCCTGAGTCTTAAACATGCCCCCAGAGTCCTAAACAGGCTCCCTGTGACTCAAGACATGCCCCTGAGTCTTAAACATGCCCTCTGTGACTCAGGACATGTCCCCTGTGACTCTGGACAGAGTTCTAAACAGGCTCCCTATGTCACAGGACACACCCCCTGAGTCTTAAGCAAACTCTCTGTGACCCTGGATAGGACCCTGATTCTTAAGCTTCCCCACTGTGACTCAGGACACGCCTCCTGAGTCTTAAGCATACCCCCTGTTTCTACGGACACAGCCCCTGAGTTTTAAGCATACCCACTGTGACTCAGGACACGCCCCCTCAATCTTAAACATGCCTTCTATGACTCTGGACATGCCCCTGAGTCTTAAGCATACCCCCTTTGACTCTGGACTCACCTCCTGAATGATAAACATGCACCCTGTGACTCAGGACACGCCCACTGAGTTTTACACACATTCCCCTGTGTCTCAGGACACACCCCTGAGAGTTAACCATGCCCTCTGTGACTCAGGTTACACCTAAAAGTTCTAATGTATATGTTTAGTATAATGAAGCCTTTGCACACCTCTGTAGTCTTCATCATTATGAAACTATTCATACTGGACAGTGGTTACACCACTAATTGTGCTAAGGCCTTTACGTCAAGGGGTCCACTGAGATCTAACACAACTCAAACACAGGAAAAGGCAAATGATAAGAATTCATTGTAATCAAGTCACTACTGATAAATCAGGGCCAGAAAATTACACTCAGAAGCTCAGCGGCAATACCCCGGCCTCAGCCCCACCCTGAACCAGAAAGTTATATAGCTTCCAAAAGTCAAAACCACAAAGTCCTGTGCCAAGTTATAGCTACATTTTCCTCCCAATCACATTTTTTGTTGTTGTTGTTGTTGTTGTTGTTTTACTCTATATCAAATGATACAGAATGTAGGTTGTATGGTCCACATTATCACAGCCATTTGTTCTTTTGTTGTTAGGAACATGCATTATATTTTGAGAAATAAAACATGAATAACAGAAATCATGGTTAGGAACAGTTGCTATGTTTTAGGTAACAAAACCTGAGTGATGAAAGCTGGTCAGATATTGTTAAGTACACAGGTCCCCTATGACCTGGGACAAAATTAGATTCAGTTTATGATTAAATGAAGAGTGGCAACAAAAAGGCAGTTCTTAGGGTAAGTTTCTTTTGCATCTTTCAAACATTTGTATATTATAGACATATTTGAATACATAGCAGAACATATATTGAATACATATCTTACAAATGTAATCAATGAGATAAAATCTTTTCACAACACAGTCATCTATGAACATAGAAGAACACATCCTGGAGAGAAATGCTATGAATAAGCAATGTGGTAAAGCCTATGCATGTGGCAGTCATCCTAGAAACCATGAGATAAAGGAATAATGCAAGAAACCTCATAAACATAGTCAATGCATTAAAGTTTTGTACTTTCTGGTATCTTTATATAAGAGTAAACTCTTCAGAATAAAATCAATCTATTAAAGCCTTTGTGTATCACAGTAGTCTTTGAGGACCCTCAAGAATACCGAAAGTAATCTGTGACTACAAAGAATTTGGTAAGATCTTACCCAACACACATACACTGAGTTACTCAAGGTTATTTATTATGAGGAAAAATTGTGACAATCGTCAACAATCAATTCAAATTTATGGTGTCTCTGTATTTTGTTTGTACTTGCAAACTCATATGTAACACACTCGCATTGAGTTACTCAAGTTTGTGTATTATGAGGAAAAAATGTGACAAGCATAACAATCAATTCAAACTTCATGATGTCTGTCTATTTTGTTTGCACTTGCAAACTCATTTGTAATGCCACTGCATTTTCTTTGTATTTTTTAGTTGATCATGTATCCAACAACGTTGCTGAAAGGGCTTATCAGCTCTAGGAATTACATTTGCAAAGTTTTGGTCCACTTGTATCATCAGCAAATAAAGATAATTTTGGCCAGGCAGTGGTGGTGAACCCCTTTAATCCCAGCACTTGGGAGGCAGAGGCAGGCAGATTTCTGAGTTCAAGGCCAGCCTGGTCTACAGAGTGAGTTCCAGGACAGGCAGGCTTACACAAAGACACCCTGTATCAAAAAAAAAAAACAAAACAAAACAACAACAACAAAAAAAAGATAATTTTACTTCCTCCTTTCTAATCTATATTATCTTTATCTTCTTCAGTTTTATTGCTCTTGCTAAACTTTTAGATAGTATTTTAAATAGATGTAGAGAGAATGAATCACCTCGTCTTGTTTGTGAATTAGTGGAATTAATATGAATGTCTCTCCATTTAATTTAATGTTGGCTATAAGTTTGCAGTAAAGTACATTATCATGTTTAGGTGTGTCCCTTGTATCCTTAATCACTCCAGGAATTTTATAATAAAGTGGGATTAAATATTGTCACAGAATTATTCATCATCTAATGAGATGACCACTTGTTTTATTTTCTTACACATTAAGCACATTATATTAAACCATTCCTGATCTCTTTAATGGAGCCTGCCTCATTGAGCATGGAGGATTATGTTTTGAAGTGTTTTCTATTTAATTTAATTTAGTTTATTTTATTAAATATATTTTCATCTGTGGTTTTAAGGGAAAATGGTCTGTAATTCTTTTTTGTAGCTGAGTCTTTATATTGATTGGATATTTGAGTAACCATGGGCTCACAAAATAAAATCAGTTGGCTGGCAAAGGAGGCCTCTGTGGTATCCAATCTGAGACTCCATTGTTATTGCAATAATCTTTATTGTTGGAATACTCAAACACGAAGCCAACCAACTCCTCTCCCAAAGTTCAACACTTTCCTTCCTCCACCTTAGACATTTGAAAGTGTTTGCAAACACTTAAACAATCAGTACTCTTTTCAAAACTGACTTTGCAAACCTGATGTTCCCGCCCCCCAGAAAGACAGGAAAGATTCAAATAAAATCACTCCCACTGTCCCTCTTTCCCACTCTTCTTCATAAATTCAACTTAGGTATTCCATCCCCATCCCTAGAAAACTGCATGTTTTTCTGGACCCACATGAAAATGATAGATACAGCCTAACTTCAAGAGTTACAGAGCTCCTTGATGTACCACCAGCAGGTCATGCCATGAAATGCCACAGGGAAGAAAAAAAAAAAAGAAAGAAAGAAACTGAAAATTTGGAAAATTTTTATTTTTAAAATTGTCTCTACACAGCAGTTGTTTCCACTAAGAAAACTGACAAAGTTTAATTTTGAGACTGAAAAATGCACACGTTCCAACACCGTTCACAAAATTCATTATAAACCAATAATTAGTTATAGCATACCTTCTGTCCACACTCACTGTACCATGCCTTTGTGCAAATGGATGAACACATTGATTTCCTGTGTTCAAAATACTTTTAGCATGCTGAGAGAGGCAAAGGCTGCAGGATAAGTTCAGAGCTACCATCTGAGAGTAATCTTTGGGGTGGGGGTGGGGCATAGCTAGAACAAGTCAAGAAAGTAATAATGTGAGCTGAATAATTAGTTGTTAGGTAGGGAAACACCAGAGCACCATGTGCAAGGGCAGAGACTGGATGTCAGGAGAAGTTTAAATATATGAAAGTTCAGAGCAGAGATGGTTCATCTCTGTATACATTGAAGTCATCAGCTATCAGAGCTGGGGGGAAGGGTTATTGGGTTAAGAATTTGCTATACAACCATGAGCAACTGAATCCACATCTGTAGCACTCACATGAATGCAGGGCAGGGGTGTGTGCTTGCCTGCAGTCCCAGCTCTCGTGAAGTACAGTCAGGATTTCCAGAGAAGCTGAGTAGTCAAATTGCTCAATAAGTAACTGGAGACAGTGACTCAAGAAATCATTTTGATAGGAAAAGGGGTCAAGGGGTAGGGGTTTTCTAGAAAAGGGAAATGGGAAAAAGGGATGGCATCTGAAATGTAAATAAAATATCCAATAAAAAAAAGAAATCATTTTGATGACATTATTTCAATCTTCTTGTATCTGTTGAGGCCTGTTTGGTGACTGATTATATGGTCAGTTTTGGAGAAGGTACCATGAGGTGCTGAGAAGGTCTATTCTTTTGTTTTAGGATGAAATGTTTTATAGATATATGTTAAATCCATTTGGTCCATAACTTGTGTTAGTTTCAATGTGTCTCTGTTTATTTTGTGTTTACATGATCTGTCCACTGCTGACAGTGGGGTGTTGAAGTCTCCCACTATTATTGTGTGAGGTGCAATGTGTGCTTTGAGCTTTTGTGTGCAATGTGTGCTTTTTTAGCTTTATGAATGTGGATGCCCTTGCATTTGGAGCATAGATGTTCAGAATTGAGAGTTCTTCTTGGGAGATTTTTCCTTTGATGAGTATGAAGTGTCCTTCCTTATCTTTTTTGATAACTTTAGGTTGAAAGTCAATTTAATTTGATATTAGAATGGCTACTCCATCTTGTTTCTTGGGACCATTTGCTTGGAAAATTGTTTTCCAGCCCTTTACTGTGATGTAGTGTCTGTCTTTGACACTGAGGTGCATTTCCTGTATGCAGCAAAATGATGGGTACTGTTTATCCAGTCTGTTAGTCTATGTCTTTTTATTGGGAAATTGAGTTAATTGCTGTTTAGAGATATTAAGGAATAGTGATTGTTGCTCCCTGTTATTTTTTGTTATTTTTATGTTTGTTTGGCTATCTTCTTTTGGGTTTGTTGAGAGATTACTTTCTTGCTTTTTCTGGGGTATAGTTTCCCTCCTCATGTTGGCATTTTCTCTCTATTATCCTTTGTAGGGCTAGATTTGTGGAAAGATATTGTGTAAATTTGGTTTTGTCATGGAATATCTTGGTTTCTCCATCTATGATAATTGAGAGATTTGCTGCGTATAGTAGCCTGGGCTGGCATTTGTGTTCTCTTAGGGTCTGTATAACATCTTCCCAGGATCTTCTAGCTTTCACAGTCTCTGGTGAGAAGTCTGGTGTAATTCTGATAGGACTGCCTTTATATGTTACTTGACCTTTTTCCCTTACTGCTTTTAATATTCTTTCTTTCTTTGGTGCATTTGGTGTTCTGACTATTATATTACAGGAAGAATTTCTTTTCTGGTCTAATCTATTTGACTTGTGTAAGACTTCTTATATGTTTATGTGGATCTCTTTCTTCAGGGTAGGGAAGTTTTCTTCTATAATTTTGTTAAGATATTTACTGTCCCTTTAAGTTGTCACTCTGTTCTATACCTATTATCTTTAAGTTTGGTCTTCTCATTGTGTCTTGGATTTCCTTTTTTGTTGTTGTTATTTATTTTATGTATATGAGTACATACACTGTAGCTGTCTTCAGACACACCAGAAGAGGGCATCGGATCCCATTACAGATGGTTATGAGCCTCCATCTGGTTGCTGGGAATTGAACTCAGGACCTTTAGAAGAGCAGTCAGTGCTCTTAACCTCTGAGCCGACTCTCCAGCCCTTGGATTTCCTTGATGTTTTGGATTAGGAGCTTTTTGAATTTTGCATTTTCTTTGACTGTTGTGTCAATATTTTTTATGGTATCTTCTGCACATTGAGATTCTCTCTTCTATCTCTTGTATTCTGCTGGTGATGCTTGTGTCTATGACTCCTGATCTCTTTCCTAGGTTTTCTATCTCCAGGTTTGTCTCCCTTTGTTATTTCTTTATTGTTTCTATTTCCATTTTAAAATCCTGGATGGTTTTGTTCAATTCCTTCATCTGTTTGTTTGTTTTCCTGTAATTCTTTAAGGAATTTTTGTGTTTCCTCTTTAAGAGCTTCTAACTATTTACCTATGTTCTCCTGTATTTCTTTAAGAGAGTTATTTATGTCCTTCTTAAAGTCCTCTATCATCATCATGAGATGTGATTTTAAATCAATCTTGCTCTTCCAGTGTGTTGCGGTATCCAGGACAGTGGTGGGAGAACTGGGTTCTGATGATGCCAAGTAGCCTTGGTTTCTGTTGCTTATGTTCTTGCCCTTGCCTCTGGCCATCTGGATATCTCTGGTGTTAGCTGGTATTGCTGTCTCTGACTATGGCTTGTCCCTCCTGCAAGCCTGTGTGTCAGCACTCCTGGGAAACCAGTTCTTTCTGGGATGAATTTGGGTATGGAGCACTGTGGCACAGGGTCAGCTCTGGGGTGCAGCTGGAAAGCAGATGTTGAGCAAGCTTACATACTAAAATGATGACTGTGAAAATGTGCATTTCAAGAGTTGTAATAGAACCCAGAAGAAAGAATTTATATAAGCTATTTTGGTGACTATTACTAATTCTTACAGAAGCAGAAAAGCTAGTATATGATACTAAATTGTTGGTTGGACAGTACCACAACCACCTTCTTTCAGTTAACACTAATTTTGTAGAAGTTAAGTGTAATATGTTAGCATATTTTTAATGTCTAAAGCTTTTATTTATGAAGACTTCTTGGACCACTATCTTGTGGGAAATCAATGTTAACATTGAAGAAGCCAAGCAGCTGGTGCTCGCCTTAGCACTTCCCCCTTACCCCCGTGTACACAGAAGACCCGCTTGTTCCTTCCAGCCACTTGACTCTCCCAAAAGACACAGCCAATGTCAAGGGCCTACAAATCCTCATTCCAATAGCAACTCCCCAAGCCTGAGAACAGATAAACTAATGCAGCCTTCAGCCTCCATGACACCGGAAGCTGGCACCCTCTCTGATAGATGGCCAAGCACTCCCCAACACATGTGGCTTATGGTCTTGAGAAAAGCAAAAACCACACATCCTTAGAGAGAAATCAAGTCAATGAAGCATTCCCAAGCAGCTGTGACTGGTTTGTAGAAACATTTAACCCTGATAACACCATAAAAGCCAAAAGAACACCGTCCCCCAATCGTGCAACCCTGCCCACTGACCCTGTCTACTGCCCAAACAGATAAAATTATAACTTGTCTTATCTGCTGTGTAACTCTGAAGCCCTGGACCTGCTTGTATAAATTCCCTAAACCCCTAGCTGCAGGATCACAACTTTGCTTCCTGCAATTTGTGGTCCAAACCTGGGTTTGAATTAAAGGTTCTTATGTTTCTCTACAGTGGATATCACAATTCTTTGAGATCTCTTAGAAACCAGGAGACCTGGGCATAACAATATAAGCAACACACTGATGGTGAAAAGAGAAATTCAGTGATGTGAACTTGATTTCATCCAAATACCATGTACCACAAATGCCTACTCTATGCTAGGGATAGGCTGAGTGTTACTGGATCTCAAGACCTGTCCTCAACCAGGTAACAATGTCCTCTGAAGTCATTGGGCATCCGAGGAAGAATGTATTAGTGATTTCTCTAGGGACAGATCCAATGTAGCATACTGTTGTGTATAGTTTTTCACTACCTGTCTTTGCTCCAGGAAGTGGCCACACTACCAGCCCCCACCTCCCACCCAGCTTCACTTGAATTTGCAGATAAAAGACACTTACACAGTTGTTCCTTTTCAACATGCCTTTTAACAGTATTTCTGGGTTCTACCTTCTCTCACCTGGAAAACCTGCCCTTACCAATGCTCTTAGCTCTGCTCCTCCCACCTGCCCTCAACTTCAGTGGCTAGTTCCATCTAGCTCCTGCCGAACATCTCTGACCACCCTCCTGTAGTAGTGGCCACAGGCCCAGGCTTCTCCCTAAACCTCACATACCTTCTGGGTTCTTCACCATCCAAAGCATGGCAAAGTTCCTTCTCCATCCTTCTGTCTCCCTGCTTGCCTCTAGGAACCTAGAAGTCTCACCTGTACTTTCCACTCAGCAAGTGGCCCATGGCTTTCTTTACTAACAAATCAAAAACCAATTGGGCAACAGGAACTTAACATCAAAAACCACTCCTACACCTCACCTTTTCTGTCCAATAATAAAAAATAAAAAAAGAAAAGACTCTTCTCCCCGACATAAATTGAACACAATTATAAAAATCATGTAAATTACACAGTGTGATGTACAAATAGCATCTAGTCCATCATATTTGTCTTTTTTTAGTTTTTCTTTCTTCTTTCAAGACAGGGTTTCTCTGTGTAGCCCTGGCTGTCCTGGAATTCACTCTATAGACCAAGTTGGGCTCGAGCTCAGAAATCCACCTGCCTCTGCCTCCCAAGTGCTGGGATTAAAGGCATGTGGCACCACTGCCCAGCCATATTTGTCAATTAAAGTATTTTACCATCATTTCTAACTGAAAGAATTATGATCCTATCCCTTAATTATGTTTAGATTTTAGCTTGTTATGCCATCTGAAAACCATGTCCTCCACTCTATAACCTCCCTCTCTCAATGTTAAACAACTTGAGTTTGATTATAAGAGTAAAACTAGTCTTCAACCCAGTCAGAAATTTGAAAACAATTTAAACGTTACCTGGGTATATAGGAAGCAATAACTATAACTTCTCAAACTTAAACAGAAAGGTGTGCTGTCAGGAGCAAATATTTCTCATTATCAAGTAATTAAATAACATTAAATGTCACATCCTGTGGGTTTCTGATGTCTTTGAAAAAAATATATATATATATATCCAAACTGTTAAACCTTGACTACTCTTAGCTATTTCTAATTGAAATATATCAAAAGCACCCTTTTATAATTAAATCAGAATGTAACATAAACATGAGGTTGCCTTCTGGCCTTTAACTCATATTGATTAATCATCTAAAATCAGTTTGTAATCACAGTTATTTGAAGGACTGGGTCTGAAATAAACCCATACACCTGTGGCCACTTGATCTTTGACAATGGAGCTAAAACCATCCAGTGGGAAAAAAGATAACATTTTCTAAAATGATGCTGGTTCAACTGGCGGTCAGTATATAGAAGAATGCACATCAATTCATTCTTATCTCCTTGTACAAACCTCTCGTTCAAGTGGCTCAACGACCTGCACATAAAACCATATCCACTAAAACTAGTAGAATAAAAAATAGAGAAAAGCCTCAGACACATGGGCACAGGGGGAAAATTTCCTGAACAGAACACCAATGGCTTATACTCTAACATCAAGAATCAACAAATGGAACCTCATAAAATTGCAAAGCTTCTGTAAGGCAAAGGACACTGTCAATAAGACAAAACAAATACCAACAGATTGGAAAAAGATTTCTATCAATCCTATAGCTGATAGAGGAAAAGTATTCAATATATACAAAGAACCCAAGAAGTTAGACTCCAGAGAACCAAATAACCCTATGAAAAAATGGGGAACAGAGCAAAAAAAAAAAAAAAAAAAAAAAAAAAAAAAAAAAAAAATTCTTAACTGAGGAATATTGAATGGCCGAGAAGCACCTTAAGAAATGCTCAACATCCTTAGTCATCCAGGAAATGCAAATCAAAACAACCCTGAGATTCCACCTCACACACATGGGAATGGCTAAGAGCAAAAAAAATTAGGTGATAGCAGATACTGTCGAGGATGTGGAGAAAGAGGAACACTCCTCTATTGTTGGTGGTATTGCAAGCTGGTACAATCATTCTGGAAATCAATCTGGTGGTTTCACAGAAAAATGGACATAGTATGAACTGAGGACCCCACTATATCACTCCTGGGCATATACCCAGTAGATGCTCCAATATATAACAAGGACACATGCTCCACTATGTTCATAGCAGCCTTATTTATAATAGCCAGAAGCTGGAAAGAACCCAGATGTCCTTCACCAGAGGAATGGATACAGAAAATGTGGTACATTTATATAATGGATTTCTACTCAGCTCTTAAAAACAATGACTTTGTGAAATTCTTAGGCAAATGGATGAAACTAGAAAATATCATGCTGAGTGAGGTAACACAATCACAAAAGAACACACATGCTATGCACTCACTGGTTAGTGGATATTAGCCCCAAAGCTCGGAATACCCAAGATACAATTCACAGACTACATGAAGCTCACAAAGAAGGAAGAGCAAAGTGTGGATGCTTCAGTCCTTCTTAGGAGTAAAAAATACTCATGGGAGGAAATATGGAAACAAAGTGTGGAGCAGAGACTGAAGCAAAGGTCATCCAGAGACTGCCCCACCTGGGGATCCATCCTATATACAATCACCAAAGCCCAGATACTACTGTGGATGCCAAGAAATGGTTGCTGAAAGGATCCTGATATAGCTATCTCCTGAGAGGCTCTGCCAGAGCCTGACAAATACAGAGGCAGAGTCTGGCAGTCAACCATTGGACTAAGCACATGGGGTCCCTGATGAAGGAGTTAGGGAAAGGACTGAAGGAGCTAAGGGGGTTTGCAACCCCATAGGAATGACAACAATATCAACCACCTAGACCCCTAAAGCTCCCAGAAACTAAACCACCAACCAAAGAATCCACATAAAGGGATCCATGGCTCCAGCCACATATGTAACAGAGGATGGCCTTGTCTGGTATCAGTGGAAGGAGAGGCCCTTGTTCCTGTGAAGGATGGATGCCATAGTGTAGGGGAATGACAGGGAAGGGAGATGGGAGTGGGTGGGTGGTGTAACATCCTCATAAAAATGGGGGGGATGGAATAGGGGGTTTACAGAGGGTGGAGTGACCAGGAAAGAAGATAACATTTGAAATTTAAATGAAGAAAATATCCATTTTTTTTTAAAGAAGGATTCGGTCTAGGCTTTTTATTCTTAAATGAGTTGCATGGTCACAATGTCCATCTAAGAGGAACAATATTAATCTCAAATTTTATCAATATATATTTATTTAATATCTATGTCTGCTTACTGTATGAACCTATTCCCAGGCTCTCTTTTTATATAATTCCCAAGGCCTAAATTTCTACTATCTGAGAATAGGCTAGGCACTCTATTCCCTGACTTTGATCTAATTTTTAAAGATCAAATGCCTCAATATTTTAATATCTATAATTAAATTCCCTTCCGTTTACTGTATAAGTCTATTCTTAGGCTTCTTATCTGTCATGCCAGGAATCAATCCCAGAATTCCCATGGAGCCCACTTTTAAAGAATTTGAGTATATTGTGGCAAGATGTTTTCAAGTCTTCTCTAAAGCAATTTTTCACTCAGTCTCTCTTTTGTGGAGCTTAATATCTTTGTATACTTAAACGATTACCATTATACTCCCTTCTGTCCCTAAAACCAATTAAATCAATTTTCCTTATCTCTATCCTTTTGCTGCTTTTTGGAGGCCAGCAGCCTTTTACTGTCTGCCTCTGCCTTCCTCCACATACTCTGTCTCTGCACAGCAAGGACTCACAGCGCCTGTGAGCAGCTCTTCCTAATAGTTCCAAAGCACAGGAAGAATTCCCCATGTGGTTCAGGCAAAATCTGTATTCCCTTCTATCTTTAAGAACAATTAAACTGGCCGGGCGGTGGTGGCGCACGCCTTTAATCCCAGCACTTAGGAGGCAGAAGCAGGCGGATTTCTGAGTTCGAGGCCAGCCTGGTCTACCGAGTGAGTTCCAGGACAGCCAAAGGCTATACAGAGAAACCCTGTCTCGAAACCCCCCCCCCCCAAAAAAAAAGAACAATTAAACCAAACTTTAGAATCCTATCCTTTGATTACCTGCTTGTAAGAAGCAGGCACCTTTAGCTTTTCATGTCTGGCTCCCTGCCTCAGAGCAGACATCCTGTCTCATTTCACAGCAGGGGATCCTAGCACCTGTGAACCCAGCCAGTCCCTGTGTTCCTTTGTTTAAGTTCCCCACCTCCCCCCCCCCAGAAACTGCAGCCACCACTTGACTCACTTCCCTCTTCTTGCTGAGAAACCAATTTTTCCTCTTCCTAGACTTATATCACTGTGTGTATGTGATCAATCATAGAATTCCTAAATTAATACTGGATTCTCAACTGTATCTTTTTACTTATTTTTTTTTAATTTTCATACAATGTATTTTGATCAGGTTTCCCCCTTCCCCAAATTCTCCCAAAATGTAGTCTTGATGAGACTGACCTATACTTGAGAGGGTGAGGAGTCCTTTAGTGGCCAACTCTAGGCTTGAGATCTAGGCTAAATTACAGCAACTCAGTTCAAAGTGCAGGAAACCTCAGAAAAAGACAGGCTGGAGATGCAGTACCCACTTTTATTGAAGCCTAAAAGTTGGGAATGGGATGAGAAGTCTGAGACATTGCTACATACTCAGGTCAGGTGTCTGTGTGATGGAGCAGCAGACCCAGACCCCAGTGCAGGTGAACAGAACTTAGACTCCTGTGCAAGCTTCTCCACTTTTTCTGTATCCACTCCATCCATGGATGGTGCCTATGGGGTGGGTACCATCACACTCCTTCCTGAGCCATGTTTCAGTTGCTTCTGGAAATTCCCTCACAGACTCATAGTAAATCGTTCAAGTGTGTTTCAAACTGCTTAAAGTGACAAGCAGGTTTAACCTTCACATGGGGGTATCATCCCAGAAGAAGCTTCTAAGGTAACACATTCCATCAGCTGGGGTTTAAGCAGATGACAGGGTTTCTTTCTATTTTAAAAAAAGAGAAGAGAATGGGGTTAAAATAGAAAAATAGTGGAGCACATTACATGTAGTTATGTCTCTGAGCAACTCAGCTCCATCCTACTTTAAACCACTGCACTCAGCCAGCCTTATTATAAGGTACAAGCAGCATGATTTTAAAAATGTAGCATATGTACACAGATGAGTCTTTTTTTCTTTTCTGTATGTTTGTTCTTTCTTTCTTTCTTTCTTTCTTTCTTTCTTTCTTTCTTTCGTTTTTTTCTTTCTTTCAATTAAGCTAAAGGACCAGCAATTTGATATGTTAAACCTAATATTTGTTGTGCTTTTTACCATGCATACTTGCACAGTAAATTTTTTTTTTTTTTGTAAATGCATCACACTTTAATAGGATCCATTAGTTTAGCTCAATCTGTGATCTGGGGTTTTTCAAGGCAGGTTAATGTTGGGGGAGGGAGGGGGGCTCATCTCCAACTCCTGAAGCTTGTGCTTCAAACTCCAAATGCTTATTAATTTCCAATATTTTGTCAGTGTATGTGCATGTGTCTGTGAAATATGTGCCACAATTTTTAGTCCTTAGTTTCTACCATGGGTTCCAGGGATTGAACTTGGGTAATCACACTAGTCCAGCAAATTCTTTTATCTGCTACTGCACAAGTGTGTGTGTGTGTGAAAGAGAGAGAGAGAGAGACACAGAGAGAGAGAGAGAGAGAGAGAGAGAGAGAGAGAGAGAGAGAGAGAGAGAAAGCTTGCATGCACACGTGTAATTTTCACATATGTATTTACTGTATATCAGGCCTATCTCTGCCTCTCAATAGCATTATCCATCCTTTTCTCACTTCTCACCATTTCTTTTTATCTCTCATGACAGTTTTACTTTGTTCATGTCATAGAGACATTCGTATTTTTATACATAAGCATAAAATGGAGGAATACACACACACACACACACACACACACACGAGTGAAACAAATTTAAAATCAAAAAATAAAAACATGCAGTCCTTTTGTTCAGTAATCAGTATTCATTAGCTTATGCTTTTCTTTGACTTTTTTATACAATTCATGTATTAAATTAATGGGCAATCACCTTGAAAATTTTCCATAATGCTGATAATAGCTTTCTTGATGATATCCTTGGGGATTTCTTAAATCTTATTAAACTATCTGCAGATAAACTTGGGTTACTGTGCCTTTTTTATTCTTATACCTTTATAAGTATCAACAAAAGCCTTCAATAGAGTATTGTACAATAGACTATGGCCCAATGTCAACTTTTAATTCATACTAGTGACAGGTCTTAAAATATCACATTTCTCCATTCTGACCACAGCAGTATGCTGTCTATAAGGCTGATCTCCACTTAGAAAGTTCAGTGGTCACACCCAACAAATAGAGAAACAGAAGAGTGGTGTTGCTGCGACCTCTGCTGGCCATAGGTAGTTATGCACTTGAACTTAAGAAATGAGCATATGGATACCAAGTATGGGGTGCCACCTTGTGGAAGTAAGAAGTTAGTACACCTGACCTGTGTCTCTTCCCACTGTTGCCTTCAAGTCCAAGAGTTGGAGGACACCTGAATCACCCTCACCACAAGCACACCTCTCTCAAAAGAAACCCAATCTCAGTCTTAAGGAAACAGACACTTGATTTCTAGTGAGAACTATGTGCAACTCTCAATCTGGCAAAAGTTCAAAGGACTTTCAGACTCATAAAAATGCTGAAGGCACTGAACGCCATTAAACAATTCAGGTCAGTGTCTTCCGTCTAGTCCAATGGAAGAAAGTCTCAAAATAATAACCAGTTAAAAATTCTTAATCATGTCAGATGTCGTGAATCATCCAAGCTAATAGAATATTTTATAAAATGCCATAGTAGGCACTTAATTGTTTGAGGTTGTAGGACACAAAGAAGAAAGTTCCTGTCATGTTGGTGGCCCAGTGTTAGTTCAAGAGCTCAAGCAGGAGGGCAGAAGCAGGTAAATTCAGGGTGTAGAACATCCTAGTTTACATACACAGCTCCAAGCTAAATACAAACAGAAACAAACCTTCCATTACCAAATGCAATTTCCAGTAATTGACACCAAAATGACTATGTCATTGCAGATGTGTGTCCATTCTGAGTGCAAAAATGTAAGATCAAACTTTATCATACCTTCTTCATGAAAAAATAAACCGGAGACACCAGGCAAACTAAAACAGCAGTAATGGAGCTGGAGAGATAAGAGTACTGGCAGCTGTCCTGAGTTCAATTTCCCAGGAACCACATGGTGGTTCACAACCATCTACAGTGAGATCTGGTGCCCTCTTTTGGCCTGCATGCATGCATGCAAACAGAATGCTGTATATATAATAAATCCTAACTAAAATAAAATTGGACTGGAGAGATGTCTTGGTGACTGTTCTTGCAGAGGTCCTGAGTCCCAGCAACCACATGGTAGCTTACAACCATCTGTAATGGGATCCGATGCCCTCTTCTGGTGTGTCTGAGACAGCTGCAGTATACTCACATACATGAAATAAGTAAACAATTAAAAAAATAAGTAAAATTAAAAATAGATTTGGAAAGCTATTTGCATTTCATTTAGAAAGTACAACTACATCTACTGCTATCCTACATAGATATCCAGGGTGGGTCCTACAGCGCCCTTTTATTCCTGAGAGTCTCCCACTTTAATATCTGAGATCAGTGTCATTTATGAAATGACTTCAAGTAAGTTTAAGCCTAGAATGAATAACATGTTTAAGGACTTTATAGACATTTTTAGTCAGTATGTAGCTCTTGGCAAGAAGTTCTTTTTCTCTTCCTACTTCACTTACGTGTGTGGAGAGATTAATCAGTAGCCAAGACTAGATACTGGATTTGATTTCCAGCAACCTTATGGTGGCTCAACCACCACCTGTGATAGGACTTAATGCCCTCTCCTGGTGTGTTTGAAAACAGTTGCAGCTTAATCCTATAAATAAATAATAAACCTCTTCCTTTTTTCTTTTTCCTGAGACAGGGTTTCTCAGTGTAGTCCTGGAAATCACTCTGTAGACCAGGCTCTGCCTAGCAAGTGCTGGGATTAAATGCGTGGTCTGGCAAAGATAAACATTAAGTAAGAAAACTAGGATCTTAATGTAAAGGAGCAGATTCAGATGTCACACATGTGAGCATAACATCAGGCCTACAAAGGTCAACTTACTTTTTTACTGAGAGATTTGAGGTTTGTTTTTCTCATTACTATGCCCAGCTGTAAAGAGTCCTTTTATGGTTGTGGTGAGCAACTTTGCTTACCCATGAGTCAATTCTTTCTATGTAAATGAGAACCTTTCAGTAGTATCTGGTTACAGTTAATTCTGATTGGCTGTGTGTTTCTGACATTTTTGTTGCTCCAATTTTCTGTGTCTCTGAGTGTTTTGGCTGTTGATTGGGTAGGTGGATCAGGAGGTTGTCAGGTGTGGACAGAGTCCAGAAGACAGCTTTGTCTATGCAGGTGGGAATCAAATTTAGATCCTCTGGAAGAACATCAAGTGATTTGAACTGCTAGAGATTTGAAGCTCTTCATCGTCTTTCTGTATATTTTGATCTTTCTGTAGTCTCTCTGATTCCGCCTGCCATAACAAAATTTCTTTCATGGTTACAACAACCAACCAAACAAACTGATTAACTAAGTACCCCAAGGAACATCCCTGTGACCCTGGGTTTCTCCAGAAGTAACTATGACTGTATGTCCATACCATTTCTTTAGATTTCTCTAAAGGACTGCAGAGAGACAAGGAGAAGAAGTGGGCCTATGCCACTGATAAGCAAACAGCTATGATTCATTCTAAGTCTTAAAAAAAAAAATCAGTGATATTTGACAAATGCCCATCCTGCAGAAAACCACATTTACCCATTAAAAATTCATAAAGGCAAAATCATCAGAAGAGGAAGCAGAACACCTTCTTTATATTTCATTCATTGAGTTTTGACCTTATTTTTTTTCCTAAGGCGTGGTATTTTTAAGTATTTGTCCTTGAACTGACTTTGTAGACTTGAATTTAGAGATAAGCCTGATTCCACTTTCTGAGTACTGGCTGCAAAAATCTGGTTTTGGCAGGGCCTAAACGCCCACAATGAGAGCTGCTATCCTTTTATGGTCAATGTTAGCAACAATTATCACCTAGCATGTCAGGAGCTAGTCATTTGGAAGAGGTGAGCAGCAGCAGCTGGTTCTATCTGCACCTTCAAGGTTTACGAAAGCCCGTGAGCATGTAGTGGCCTTTGGAATACTTTCACCAAAGATATATTCCTGGACAATCTATAAGGTAAGAGATGTTTTTGGGTTTTTTTTTTTTTTTTTGTTTTTTGTTTTTGGTTTTGGTTTTGGTTTGTTTTTCGAGTATCTACCTATATGGAACCCTGCCTGTGCATGGTACATTTGGAAAGCAGAGAAAGATGGCATATCTCCAAAAATTTGAGTTATAGATGGTATTTAGGTGCTTGGTGGACTAAAACTAAGAGATAGCCTCTGATTAACAAGTTCTTGAGTTTTGTTTTGGTTGGCATTTTGGTGATTCCCATCAAAGGAAATTGATTTGGTGTGGTGGTTTGAGATTGTGAATTTCTTGTGCTCTTGATCTGTGGCCACTGTGATTATATTTAGCAAGCAAGGACAGGGTCAGACTCCCTAATATCTGTATTTATGTCTTCAGTAAAATACAAGCAGTGTAGTAAATAATCCTGGTCCCTGACTCTCCTTGTTTCTGTAGGATCCACTGCTGTAGATTTCTCCAATCTTTCCATAGACTACTGAGACATGGTAAAAGGCTTTTAATTGTTTCAATCTTCCTTGTTTGGGTCCTCTGAGGGGATAAATTTTTCAAATCTCCATGTCTCCCCTTAGTAGAATCCATTGTTTTGAAAAAATAATTGACAATTTTACCCTTAAATGATGCTTGCAAAAAAAGCCAAATTTCAGTGCACACCAAATTTTCTGTCTCCTGCTGAAATGCTTCAAGTTTTTCTTATTTTAGGAAAATGTTGGCTGTAAGATTCTTTGTCTTTTTCTGTTTCTGGGTGTGGAGTTGGCAGAGGCAGGCAGATCAGACGTCTTGGTTGTCTTGGACACACTTTATGGAGTAGGCTGGCCTCAAACCTGTAAGAGCCTGTCTCTATTTTCAAATGCTGGGAATAAAATTGTACACCATTATGACCAGCTAAGATTCTCATCTTTTTGTTATGATTCTAGTTGGCTAGATAGTGGTTGTGGTAGAGACAGGTGGATCACTGTACATTTGAGGCTAGCCTAGTCTACAGACAAAGTTTGTGGAAAGCCAAAAGTAAACAAAGAGGAGCCCTTTTAGAAATGAAACATTTTGTCTTTTAATAGAAAGAGACATGACTTGGTTATTACTATTGTCTGTAGAATTTCAATAATGAAGGCCAGGTAGATTTTATTCAGGAGTTTTAGACTGATTATATTTCAGCTTTGAATGTGCTTCTATCTCAAGATAAGTAAAATCATAAATGTGCTCTAGGAAATTGTTTTACTATCAAGTGCTTGTGGGCTGTTTTTTATGCTGCATGGTTGTTTATATAAATTGAGATGGTGTTGAAATGTCTCTCCAAGGCAGGCTGCCTCCATCTTGAGAAGGTCAGCATAAGTTGCCTTCCATGCTGCTTTCCATAGTGGCTGTATTTAACCCCATTTTTATTTTTAATAAAACAGTCCAGTGTTTAACCACCTCTAAAGGAAACGCCTTCCCCACTAATGCCCATATCCACCCTGCAATGATATTGATTCCTTGATCGGTCCTCTCTCTCTCTCTCTCTCTCTCTCTCTCTCTCTCTCTCTCTCTCTCTCATCTCCCTTTCTGTCTCTCTCTCTTTTCTGTCTGCCTCTCTCTCTGCTTTCTGTTTCTCTCCTCTCCTTCTCTCTCTCTCTCTCTCTCTCTCTCTCTCTCTGATAAGAAGTTTGACTGGTCC